>NW_027195469.1:70000-160000 GCF_038502225.1 Cherax quadricarinatus
TGATAGTCTAGGTAAATACACCTCTTCATCCATTTCTATATTCAATAGTTTCTCCTATATTAATTATAGAAATTATAAGTACAGGATTTTGTAATCAGAAATTCAAATTCTTTACCAGCCATTATACTGAATTCACTTTTCTCTAGCGACTTTAACAAAGTTTTGTTACATCACTTATCAAGGAAGCAGCCTTAGTCTAAACCACCTGCAGTGACACTTTTAAAACTCTGTGACCCTTTGCTCAATCTTACATTTGCCTGCACATGTACACTCCTGTAGAGTGTGACTCTCCTTTACTTCACAAAGGTTTGCCTCGTCTCTTTCAGTATCCTCACCTCTATCTTCCTACATCAGTTCCTTCCCAAGATCTTGTTTACAGGAATTCGTCCGTCTATCTACTGGATGTCTTGCCTTCCCCACTTTCCGGAGGTCCCAGACGACCTTGCTGGATTGGAATTATGTCTTTTCTAACTACGGTCGAGACTTTCCTGGTGGAGGAAATACAGGAGACACAGAGAAATTTGTGTCTAGAAATTACACCCACCAAGACAGCCATGAACTTACACCAAGACTCCCGGATATCGTTAGTAAACGAAAATTTTACTCATACTTACGTCGCAATATATATCTTTATTAATATATATATATATTTCAGTTATGTAGCAGAAAAAGCGTTTGTCTGAATGTTGTATTGTGTAAATGACTGCCAAATTCTTAATCTAATTGTCAACCTACGTGAAGATATGTTATAAATATTATTTCTTTTGTTACTTGTCTTTTGTGTATGTACAGCACGCGCAGAGCCATAAATGCGCGCGCACGCACGCGCACACACACAACTACAAAGGGATCTGGACAGGCTGCAGACTAAAAGTAACTACAAAGGGATCTGGACAGGCTGCAACCTGTCCAGCAATTCTCCTGGAGTTCAATCCCACCAAGTGCAAAGTCATGAAGATTGGGGAAGGGCAAAGAAGGCCGCAGACGGAGTACAGTCTAGGGGGTCAGAGACTACAAACCTCACTCAAGGAAAAAGATCTTGGGGTGAGTATAACACCAGGCACATCTCCTGAAGCGCACATCAACCAAATAACTGCTGCAGCATATGGGCGCCTAGCAAACCTCAGAACAGCATTCCGACATCTTAATAAGGAATCATTCAAGACCCTGTACACCGTGTACGTTAGGCCCATATTGGAGTATGCGGCACCAGTTTGGAACCCACACCTAGCCAAGCACGTGAAGAAACTAGAGAAAGTGCAAAGGTTTGCAACAAGACTAGTCCCAGAGCTAAGAGGTATGTCCTACGAGGAGAGGTTAAGGGAAATCAACCTGACGACACTGGAGGACAGGAGAGATAGGGGGGACATGATAACGACATACAAAATACTGAGAGGAATTGACAAGGTGGACAAAGACAGGATGTTCCAGAGATTGGACACAGTAACAAGGGGACACAGTTGGAAGCTGAAGACACAGATGAATCACAGGGATGTTAGGAAGTATTTCTTCAGCCACAGAGTAGTCAGTAAGTGGAATAGTTTGGGAAGCGATGTAGTGGAGGCAGGATCCATACATAGCTTTAAGCAGAGGTATGATAAAGCTCACGGCTCAGGGAGAGTGACCTAGTAGCGATCAGTGAAGAGGCGGGGCCAGGAGCTCGGACTCGACCCCCGCAACCTCAACTAGGTGAGTACAACTAGGTGAGTACACACAGTACGCGTATCAGTGGTATCTGTTAATTTTGATGGTATCTATATCACCCTAAAAGTAAGTCCCTCTCTCTCTCTCTCTCTCACACACACACACACACACACACACACACACACACACACACACACACACACACACACACACACACACACACACACACACACACATACACACACACACACACACACACACACACACACACACACACACACACACACACAATCAGTCCAGGAGCTATGACACGATCCCTACAACCACAATTAGGCGAGTACACACACACAGTTTTGGGAGATAAGGGAAATAGAGGAAGGGGGGAGGGGGCAATAATTAAGGATAATACTATAGACAGAATAAGAAAAAACAAAATGAGTGGCAACATCTAAATGTATTTGTTGCTGCATTGTGACTCCAAACTGAATGTGACTTTGTTGAACTACAAGATGGCCGCCAAGATGACTGGATGTTGTGGATGTTTCTAGCGTAACACTGTGAATGTTGTGGATGTTTCTAGCGTAACACTGTGAGTGCTGTGGATGTTTCTAGCGTAACACTGTGAATGTTGTGGATGTTTCTAGCGTAACACTGTGAATGTTGTGGATACTTCCAGCGGAACACTGTGAATGTTGTGGATGTTTCTAGCGTAACACTGTGAATGTTGTGGATGTTTCTAGCGTAACACTGTGGATGTTGTGGATGTTTCTAGCGTAACACTGTGAATGTTGTGGATGTTTCTAGCGTAACACTGTGAATGTTGTGGATGTTTCTAGCGTAACACTGTGAATGTTGTGGATGTTTCTAGCGTAACACTGTGAGTGCTGTGGATGTTTCTAGCGTAACACTGTGAATGTTGTGGATGTTTCTAGCGTAACACTGTGAATGTTGTGGATGTTTCTAGCGTAACACTGTGAATGTTGTGGATGTTTCTAGCGTAACACTGTGAATGTTGTGGATGTTTCTAGCGTAACACTGTGAATGTTGTGGATGTTTCTAGCGTAACACTGTGAATGTTGTGGATGTTTCTAGCGTAACACTGTGAATGTTGTGGATGTTTCTAGCGTAACACTGTGAATGTTGTGGATGTTTCTAGCGTAACACTGTGAATGTTGTGGATGTTTCTAGCGTAACACTGTGAATGTTGTGGATGTTTCTAGCGTAACACTGTGAATGTTGTGGATGTTTCTAGCGCAACACTGTGAATGTTGTGGATGTTTATACTGTGGAGGTTGTGGATGTTTCTAGCCTAACACTGTGAATGTTGTGGATGTTTCTAGCGTAACACTGTGGATGTTGTGGATGTTTCTAGCGTAACACTGTGAATGTTGTGGATGTTTCTAGTGTAACACTGTGAATGTTGTGGATGTTTCTAGCGTAACACTGTGAATGTTGTGGATGTTTCTAGCGTAACACTGTGGATGTTGTGGATGTTTCTAGTGTAACACTGTGAATGTTGTGGATGTTTCTAGCGTAACACTGTGAATGTTGTGGATGTTTCTAGCGTAACACTGTGGATGTTGTGGATGTTTCTAGCGTAACACTGTGGATGTTGTGGATGTTGTGGATGTTCCTAGCGTAACACTGTGGATGTTGTGGATGTTTCTAGCGTAACACTGTGGATGTTGTGGATGTTTCTAGCGTAACACTGTGGATGTTGTGGATGTTTGTAGTGGAACACTGTGGATGTTGTGGATGTTTCTAGCGTAACACTGTGGATGTTGTGAATGTTTCTGAACACTGTGGATGTTGTGTTTTGTGGATGTTTGTAGTTTCTAGTGTAACACTGTGGATGTTTGTAGAGGAACTCTGTGGATGTTGTGGATGTTTGTAGTGGAACACTGTGGATGTTGTGGATGTTTGTAGTGGAACACTGTGGATGTTGTGGATGTTTGTAGTGGAACACTGTGGATGTTGTGGATGTTTGTAGTGGAACACTGTGGATGTTGTGGATGTTTGTAGTGGAACACTGTGGATGTTGTGGATGTTTGTAGTGGAACACTGTGGATGTTGTGGATGTTTGTAGTGGAACACTGTGGAACTTGCACATGGCAATAATTCACAAAATTTTGTCCTGGTTACCGTACACGAGCGTTGAAATTGAAATCCGTTGAAATTCAAAAAGCTTGAAATAGAAAAAGGACCAGAGACCCACTCAAAGGTCCCGAAGGTTCCAGATAGGGAAATTAGATAAAAAACAATTACGTATATGGAAAAACAACAGATTAACATATCTGGTAGGTCAAAAGAGAGACATCTACAGGAGAATAAATAAGGCAGAAGGGCACTTAAGAAATCAGTATATTCAATTAAAAAGAGAAATTTAAAAAACGGAATAAGAAAAGTCAAAAGACATTATGAAGTTAAAGTCGCAATGAACTCGAGGAATAACTAAAGGATTCTTTCATGTAAATAAGAGAAAGATTATGGACAAGACAGATCCACTTAAAAGTTGCTCAGGTTAACTGACTGAGTAAAGTAAAAGGACACAAGTGCAACTAATGTGACATTTTATTGTGGCAACGTTTCGCTCACCAGGAGCTTTGTCAAGCCGTTACAAACAGTACATAGACACAGAGGATATATATAGGCTTAGAGTGAGGTGCAATACTAGTGGTAGAACAATTAAATTGCACATGAGTAAATGGATATAAAAGCTAATTGCAAGTTAATTGTTCTACCATATTATATTACTACTACTACTACCACCTGCAATATTATATTACTACTACTACTACTACCACCTGCAATATTATATTACTACTACTACTACCACCTGCAATATTATATTACTACTACTACTACCACCTGCAATATTATATTACTACTACTACTACCACCTGCAATATTATATTACTACTACCACCTGCAATATTATATTACTACTACTACTACCACCTGCAATATTATATTACTACTACTACTACCACCTGCAATATTATATTACTACTACTACTACCACCTACAATATTATATTACTACTACTACTACCACCTACAATATTATATTACTACTACTACTACCACCTGCAATATTATATTACTACTACTACTACTACTACTACCACCACCTGCAATATTATATTACTACTACTACTACCACCTGCAATATTATATTACTACTACTACTACCACCTGCAATATTATATTACTACTACTACTACAATATTATATTACTACTACTACTACCACCTGCAATATTATATTACTACTACTACTACCACCTGCAATATTATATTACTACTACTACTACCACCTGCAATATTATATTACTACTACTACTACCACCTGCAATATTATATTACTACTACTACTACAATATTATATTACTACTACTACCTACAATATTATATTACTACTACTACTACCACCTGCAATATTATATTACTACTACTACCACCTGCTACTACTACTACTACCACAATATTATATTACTACTACTACTACCTACTACTACTACTACTACCACCTGCAATAATATTATATTACAATATTATATTACTACTACTACTACCACCTGCAATATTATATTACTACTACCACCTACAATATTATATTACTACTACTACTACTACCACCTGCAATATTATATTACTACTACTACTACCACCTGCAATATTATATTACTACTACTACTACCACCTGCAATATTATATTACTACTACTACTACCACCTGCAATATTATATTACTACTACTACTACCACCTGCAATATTATATTACTACTACTACTACTACTACCACCTACAATATTATATTACTACTACTACTACCACCTACAATATTATATTACTACTACTACTACCACCTGCAATATTATATTACTACTACTACTACCACCTACAATATTATATTACTACTACTACTACCACCTGCAATATTATATTACTACTACTACTACCACCTACAATATTATATTACTACTACTACTACCACCTGCAATATTATATTACTACTACTACTACCACCTGCAATATTATATTACTACTACTACTACCACCTGCAATATTATATTACTACTACTACTACCACCTACAATATTATATTACTACTACTACTACCACCTGCAATATTATATTACTACTACTACTACCACCTGCAATATTATATTACTACTACTACTACCTACAATATTATATTACTACTACTACTACCACCTACAATATTATATTACTACTACTACTACCACCTGCAATATTATATTACTACTACTACTACTACCACCTGCAATATTATATTACTACTACTACTACCACCTACAATATTATATTACTACTACTACTACCACCTACAATATTATATTACTACTACTACTACCACCTGCAATCACACCTCACTCTAAGCCTATATATACCATCTGTGTCCATGTACTGTTTGTAACGGCTTGACAAAGCTCCTGGAGAGCGAAACAATAAAATGTCACAATAAAATGTCACATTAGTTGCACTTGTGTCCTTTTACTTTACATATTGTCGGTAATTCTTTCAAAATATATACTAACTGACTGAGAGTTAGAAACAGATGTGCTCAGTCTTCAACACTTGTCACAGTAAAGAAACACAAGATCAGTACAGTAACATACAAGAACAGTATAGCACAGTAACACACATCAGTACAGTAACACAAAAGATCAGTAAAGTAACACAAAAGATCAGTACAGTACAGTACCACAGAAGATCAGTGCAGTAGTAACACAGAATATCAGTACAGTAACAAAGAAGATCAGTACAGTACAGTAACACAGAAGATCAGTACAGTAACAAAGAAGATCAGTACAGTACAGTAAAACAGAAGAGTAAGCAAAGAAACACAGAAGAGTACAGTACAGTAAGACAGAAGAGTACAACTCAGTAACACCACCGTGGTGACTGTCAGGGAGGCTACTGGAGGCTGGTGGGAATAACATCACCGTGGCTACTGTCCGTGGGAGGGGAGGAGTGGGAATAACATCACCGTGGCTACTGTCAGGGAGGCTGGAGTGGGAATAACATCACCGTGGCTACTGTCAGGGAGGGAGGAGTGGGAATAACATCACCGTGGTTACTGTCAGGGAAACTGGAGTGGGAATAACACCACCGTGGCTACTGTCAGGGAGGCTGGAGTGGGAATAACATCACCGTGGCTACTGTCAGGGAGGCTGGAGTGGGAATAACATCACCGTGGCTACTGTCAGGGAGGCTGGAGTGGGAATAACATCACCGTGGCTACTGTACTGGAGTGGGAATCACCGTGGCTACTGTCAGGGAGGCTGGAGTGGGAATAACATCACCGTGGCTACTGTCAGGGAGGCTGGAGTGGGAATAACATCACCGTGGCTACTGTCAGGGACGCTGGAGTGGGAATAACATCACCGTGGCTACTGTCAGGGAGGCTGGAGTGGGAATAAGACCACAATAGCTACTGTTGAGGTCGACGCTTTTGAATCCAAATCATGAATCCAAATCTTGAATTATGAATAGTAATAATAATAATAACAATAAAATTATTTGCGACCACTGTCAGCCTCAGAGTTATCTCTGAGTTACCAGACCTTGCCACGTGGAGGCCAGTGGTTCGTCTTTAAGGTCCCCCCCCCCTCGCCTTCCCCAGGTTCATGTGTCCAGGAATCCATCCGTGGGCCCCCGGATGTCTCCCCTTTCTCAGTTCCCTAAGGTCAGCCTCGCCTCTCTCTCTCTCTCTCTCTCTCTCTCTCTGCCTTCCAGCCTCAGCCTTCCCCAGGTTCATGTGTCCAGGAATCCATCCGTTCGCTCCCGGATGTCTCCCCTTCCCCACTTACCCAAGGTCAGCCTCAACCACAACCTTCCCCAAGTTCATGAATCCAGGAATCCATCCGTTCGCTCCCGGATGTCTTCCCTTCCCCACTTACCTAAGGTCGGCGGTGCCTTCCCCGGATCAGTGTCTCCAGGAGTCTGCTTGTGTCACCTGAGTGGACTCCCTTCCCCACTTCCTCAGAGTCAGCGGTATTCTTGCTTTCCTTAGGATCATGTATCCAGGAATCCATCCGTCTACCGCCGGATGTCTCCCCTTCCCCACTTACCCAAGGTCAGCCTCAACTTCATGTATTCATGCCTTCCCCAGGTTCATGTATCCAGGAATCCATCCGCTCGCTCCGGATGTCTCCCCTTCCCCACTTACACAAGGTCAGCCTCAACTGCATGTATTCATGCCTTCCCCAGGTTCATGTATCCAGGAATCCATCCGCTCGCTCCGGATGTCTCCCCTTCCCCACTTACACAAGGTCAGCCTCAACCACAACCTTCCCCAAGTTTATGAATCCAGGAATCCATCCGCTCGCTCCCGGATGTCTTCCCTTCCCCACTTACCTAAGGTCGGCGGTGCCTTCCCCGGATCAGTGTCTCCAGGAGTCTACTTGTGTCACCTGAGTGGACTCCCTTCCCCACTTCCCCAAGGTCAGCGGTATTCTTGCCTTCCCCAGGATCATGTATCCAGGTATTCTACCGCCGGATGTCTCCCCTTCCCCACTTCCCCTTCAGGCCTTCCCCAGGTTCATGTATCCAGGAATCCATCCGCTCGCTCCGGATGTCTCCCCTTCCCCACTTACACAAGGTCAGCCTCAACCACAACCTTCCCCAAGTTTATGAATCCAGGAATCCATCCGCTCGCTCCCGGATGTCTTCCCTTCCCCACTTACCTAAGGTCGGCGGTGCCTTCCCCGGATCAGTGTCTCCAGGAGTCTACTTGTGTCACCTGAGTGGACTCCCTTCCCCACTTCCTCTGAGTCAGCGGTATTCTTGCTTTCCTTAGGATCATGTATCCAGGAATCCATCCGTCTACCGCCGGATGTCTCCCCTTCCCCACTTTCCCAAGGTCAGCCTCAACTTCATGTATTCTTGCCTTCCCCAGGTTCATGTATCCAGGAATCCATCCGCTCGCTCCGGATGTCTCCCCTTCCCCACTTACCCAAGGTCAGCCTCAACTGCATGTATTCATGCCTTCCCCAGGTTCATGTATCCAGGAATCCATCCGCTCGCTCCGGATGTCTCCCCTTCCCCACTTACCCAAGGTCAGCCTCAACTGCATGTATTCATGCCTTCCCCAGGTTCATGTATCCAGGAATCCATCCGCTCGCTCCGGATGTCTCCCCTTCCCCACTTACACAAGGTCAGCCTCAACCACAACCTTCCCCAAGTTTATGAATCCAGGAATCCATCCGCTCGCTCCGGATGTCTTCCCTTCCCCACTTACCTAAGGTCGGCGGTGCCTTCCCCGGATCAGTGTCTCCAGGAGTCTACTTGTGTCACCTGAGTGGACTCCCTTCCCCACTTCCCCAGAGTCAGCGGTGCCTTCCCCGGATCAGTGTCTCCAGGAGTCTACTTGTGTCACCTGAGTGGACTCCCTTCCCCACTTCCCCAGAGTCAGCGGTGCCTTCCCCGGATCAGTGTCTCCAGGAGTCCACTAGTGGACTCCCTTCCCTCAGCGGTGCCTTCCCCGGATCAGTGTCTCCAGGAGTCTACTTGTGTCACCTGAGTGGACTCCCTTCCCCACTTCCCCAGAGTCAGCGGTGCCTTCCCCGGATCAGTGTCTCCAGGAGTCCACTTATGTCACCTCAGGTGGACTCCCTTCCCCACTTCCCCAGAGTCAGCGGTGCCTTCCCCGGATCAGTGTCTCCAGGAGTCCACTAGTGTCACCTCAGGTGGACTCCCTTCCCCACTTCCCCAGAGTCAGCGGTTGCCACCTTCAGTGACCTCGCTGCATGGAAACTTGGTCTTGTCTAGCTGGTCTACGGTAGAGACTGTCCAGGTGGGTGGAATTACTGGAGGTGACACACACAGAAAACTGCGTCCAGTAATTACACCCACCAAGACAGCCGCGACCGTAGGTCAGCTAGACGCCACCAAGCTGCCTCACAGTTCCGCCACCTCCGAGAGGCTAATTAACGTAAATTTTGGAAATCCTTTTATATTACAGTATGAATTTAGTCTGAGTACGAGATTTTCTTGCTTATTTATCAGTTTAAAAGTATTTGTAAGTGTTTTATTTTATGTAGATGAATGTCCAAGTGTTGAAGAACTTTTCCACCTCCATCAAAACTGTATTAAATATTACACTGTTTTCATTTTTATTTATTTATTGGTCATTTTCATATGACATTGAAAGACTAACAAGCGCACAAACATACACATATATATGTATTTTTACATTCATTTATACGCTGGTTTACGGTATTTTGACGACATTGTTTTTAGTTCTTTTTTGTATTTAATAAGCAGCTTAAGTACATTTGTGAATGTTTTATTGTGTGTTGATGAGTGTTGGTGTGTTAATATTGTGTGTTGATGAGTGTTGGTGTGTTAATATTGTGTGTTGATGAGTGTTGGTGTGTTAATATTGTGTGTTGATGAGTGTTGGTGTGTTAATATTGTGTGTTGATGAGTGTTGGTGTGTTAATATTGTGAATGTTTTATTGTGTGTTGATGAGTGTTGGTGTGTTAATATGTCTGTCCACCTCCACCACAACTGTAATAAGTATTAAACTTAATATTTTTATTTGGTTATTTATGTTATGTATTTGCTAAACGATCAGTTACAAGCGCCGCGCACACTGGAAATAAGTCACTTTATCTGACTTTTTGGGTTATTCTGGGTAATTTACATATTCGTTAATATGTATGATAAATTGCGTAACTGTTTTTACATGTACTTGTACCTAAGTAAACTTTCTTAACTTACACATACACTTGTTTTTACACTCATTTGCGCATTTCCGCAAACGATGCTTGTGGGTTTACCATCATTCATACACGCACAAAACTACGCACATGAGCACGAACACACGCACGCACACACACACACACACACACACACACACACACACACACACACACACACACACACACACACACACACACACACACACACACACACACACACACACACACACACACACACACACACACACACACACACACACACACACACACACACACACACACACACACACACACACACACACACACACACACACACACACACACACACACACACACACACACACACACACACACACACACACACACACACACACACACAGGCCTTCTCAATGAGTACACACACACACACACACACACACACACACACACACACACACACACACACACACACACACACACACACACACACACAATAAACGTTGTGGGATGACAATAAAAACTAGAATTAAGATGGTGGTTCTTGCACACTGGACAGTACGACTCTGTGTAAGATACTATGTTATGTTGTAATGTTCTGTGATGTGTGAATGTCAGTCAAAATGTAAAATTAATGTTCTGTTGTAAAGTGTTGAGATGTTTAAATGATAACAGTATTATACCTTGAATGGTGTGGCACACAATGGTATTTCTTCAGTCCTAATGTTTATGCTATAAATAATACTTAACGTTAATGTTTAGGTACTGTTTAATTCGCAGCTGAATATTATTATGTTCATTATCCACCTGTCATTATCCACCTGTCATTATCCACCACCCTGGACAGGTTTCTCTGTCATATTCCATCTCATTTGACTGGTTTTCTTGTCTTTTTACGTCGCCCTTGACGTATTCTCTTTTACTCCATCGCCTTGAATGTTTTTCCCAGTCACGTTCCTCCGCCCTAGAGAGGTTTCTTTGTCATATTCCATGAGAGGTGACAGGTGTCCTTATCATTTTTCATCGAGCTTCCTGGGTTTCCCCTGTCATTTTCCGTCGCAATGGACTTTTTCTGTCATAATCCATAACTCTGAACTTGTTTCTCTCTCATATTTACTCGCCCTGAACAGGTTTCCTTTTCATTTTCCGTCGTCATAGACGGGTTCCTGTCATTTTTCAATTGTCCTGGACGAGTTTTCTTGTCATATTCCATCACCTGGACGAGTTTCGTTGTCATTTTCAATCGCCTTGGAAAGATTTCCCTGTCATTTTCCAACGACCTTCAAAGGTTTCCCTCTCATGTTCCATCGGCCTGGATTCGTTTCTTGTAGTTTTTCATCGCTCTGGACGGGTTTCTCTGTCATCTTCCATCGTCTTGGACGGGTTCTTCTGTGTTCCATCGTCCTGAACAGAACTTCTCATTTTCCATAGCCTTGGGCGGGTTTTTCTTTCATTTTCTATTAATATGGAACTGTTTTTCTGTCGTTTTCTATGTAATGTATGAGTTTTGCTGTCATTTTCTGTTTCAGTAGACAGATTTTCTTGTCATATTCCCTCGCTTTGGACGGTTTTCTGCAATATTCCATCGCCCTGTATGGGTTCCCCGGGTATTTTCCATCACCGTGGACAGGCTTCTCTTTCATTTTCCATTGCCCTGAAATTGTTTCCCTGTCACATTCCATCGCCCTCGACGGGTTTCCCTGTCATTTTTCCATCGCCCAGGACGGGTTTCCCTGTCATATTCCATCTCCCTGGATGGGTTTCTGTCATATTCCATCGCTCTGGTGGGTTTCCCTGTCATATTCCATCGCTCTGGTGGGTTTCCCTGTCATATTCCATCGCCCTGGACGGGTTTTCCTGTCATATTCCATCGCCCTGGACGGGGTTTCCTTTCATATTCCATCTCCCTGGACGGGTTTCCCTGTCATATTCCATCGCCCTGAACGAGTTTCCCTGTCATATTCCGTCTCCCTGGGTGGGTTTCCCTTTCATATTCCATCGCCCTGGACGAGTTTCTCTGTCGTATTCCGTTGCCCTGGACAGGTTTCCCTCTCATATTCCATTTCCTTTGACGGTTTCCCTCTCATATTACATCGCCCTGGAAAGGTTTCCCTGTTATATTCCATCTCCCTGGACGGGTTTCTCTCTCATACTCCATTGTCCTGTACGAGCTTCCCTGTCATATTCCATCGCCCTAGACAGGTTGCTCTATCATATTCCATTTCCCTGAACGGGTTTACCTGTCATATTCTATCTCTTTGATCATTTTCCCTTTTCATATTCCATCTCCCTGAACTCTTTTCCTTCTCATATTCCATCGCCCTGTTCGGGCTTCCCTGTCATATTCCATCGCCCTGGACGGGTTTCCCTGTCATATTCCATCTCCTTGGGCTGGTTTCCCTCTCACATTCCATCTCCCTGGACGGGTTTCCCTGTCATATTCCATCGCCCTGGACTGGTTTCCTTGAAAGGGTGACGTTAAGAAAATTAAAGAAGAGGCAAGATTAGCGGACTCAGAACATAGACTTCAGGGACACAGCCACAAACCTCAGAGTGAAAGACATAGAGTGATTACCTTTCGATCGAATTATTCCGGGCAATGTAATAGATGTGTTGTCTATTATGGAGTATGCAGCACCAGCATATAACCCGAACCTCTACAAACATGTTAACGTATTAGAGAATGTTCAGAGAAAGTGCTGTGCTTGTTCCAGAGTTAAGAGTTATGAGCTGCGAGGAGACGTTATCACAATGTAGAAGATCCATGAGACACATATAGTTCTGTCTTTCCTAGTTTTAAGTATATAATATTTTTTTCCAACTCTAGTTTGTCCAGCACACCGAATTTTCTATTGGTCACCATTTTATTAGCAGTTGGTGTCAAGCTCCTGGGCTTGGTGCCATCCCTTACTTCTTGGAATGTATTAGTCGTTGTATTTGAAGTTTGTGAGGTTTCTTTTCATCGAGTACTGTGTTTCTGAGGAAGAAAGAGAACACAGTTATGGAATGACAATGGTCACCCTCTACTGTGTTAGCTCATATAAATCATCAATCATTAATTTTCTAGAGGAAACATCTGCACCGATTATATCTGTGATGTGACAAAAAGAGACAAAATTCTCCTTCCCTCAGGAAGAAACTTAAAAAAAAGAGTCACTGAAAGGATAATCTCGGTGGAGACACCACGTTCACGCAGACGTATAATACCAGCTGACTTGATTCATCTTATAAGTAACAAACGAACCTCTACCTAAAGTCTTTAACCAACAGAGTCCTGCCATCACTCTGTTTCCAGCATAAACCCACCACAGATCTTCTAAAAAAGTCTTCTGGTAACAATCCTTCCAGTAGTGTCCTTCCAGTAGCGTCCAGACTTACACACTTGCATCCTAGCAACAGAATCCTAAGATAAGAATCCTTTTAATAAGTCTTTAATCAGATATTTACCAAACATGTTATATACAGTGTTATTAACTTTGGTGTATCAGACAGACTTTATACACATCACAACACAACGATGGTGGTGAAAAATACATAATAGCAGTACTTCCTGGTTTTGTGGCATATATCTTTGCAACATAGTGCACTACAACATTCAGTGTTGCAGTATGCATTTAGTGGTACATTGATACATCACAGTACATAACAACAGTCTGGGAGATAGCACACAGTCGTACTGGCCAGGTTGTGGCAACACACAGTCGTACTGGCCAGGTTGTGGCAACACACAGTCGTACTGGCCAGGTTGTGGCAACACACAGTCGTACTGGCCAGGTTGTGGCAACACACAGTCGTACTGGCCAGGTTGTGGCAACACACAGTCGTACTGGCCAGGTTGTGGCAACACACAGTCGTACTGGCCAGGTTGTGGCAACACACAGTCGTACTGGCCAGGTTGTGGCAACACACAGTCGTACTGGCCAGGTTGTGGCAACCCACAGTCGTACTGGCCAGGTTGTGGCAACACACAGAGGTACTGGCCAGGTTATGGCAACGTACTGGCCAGGTTGTGGCAACACACAGTCGTACTGGCCAGGTTGTGGCAACACACAGTCGTACTGGCCAGGTTGTGGCAACACACAGTCGTACTGGCCAGGTTGTGGCAACACACAGTCGTACTGGCCAGGTTGTGGCAGCCACCACCAAAATTCTTATTGTCAACAGATCGAATCATCCAAGTTGACAGTTTTTGTTTTCATCCCAGAAAGTTTTTGTTTTGTATCTGTGACGGTGAAAGTTTTCTTATGTCATTAATGAAGAAGTGAGAGAAGTGTTTGTATGAGAACTGAGAGAGTTATTTAATAATTAATTCTTCTTAAACAAAGTGTTATATAAGAATATCTTCTTTATCTTAACCACAAGTCTCTCAAGTTAGTCACTTCTTCACATATTTACATCTTTTTCCATATTATTTCATCAAAATATTATAACCCTCATTACATATATAAACAAAAATTTTCTAAATTCTCTTACACAATTTATACAATATTAAATTAACTTAAACAATGGTGAGAGAGAGTGTAGATATGTCTGTGATAACGTGAACACATGTATATATGTGTGTTGCTAGTAGTGTGTTTGTAGCGATGTATGTGTGTACACATGTATGTGTGTTGCTAGTAGTGTGTTTGTAGTATGTGTGAGTTGGTAGTAGTGTGTTTGTAGCCATGTATGTGTGTACACATGTATATATGTGTGTTGTTTGTAGTAGTGTGTTTGTAGCGATGTATGTGTGTACACATGTATATATGTATATGTGTATGTGTGTTGGTAGTAGTGTGTTTGTAGCGATGTATATGTGTACACATGTATGTATGTAGTAGTGTGTTTGTATGTGTTGTACACATGTATGTATATGTGTGTTGTATGTAGTAGTGTGTTTGTAGCGATGTATGTGTAGTACACATGTATATGATGTATGTGTGTGTACACATGTATATATGTGTGTTGATAGTAGTGTGTTTGTAATGATGTATGTGTGTACACATGTATATATGTGTGTTGGTAGTAGTGTGTTTGTAATGATGTATATGTACACATGTATGTATATATGTGTGTTGATAGAAGTGTGTTTGTAGTGATGTGTATGTGTACAAATGTATATGTGTGTGTTGGTAGTAATGTATATGTGTACACAT
Organism: Cherax quadricarinatus; assembly: GCF_038502225.1. Classification (NCBI taxonomy): domain Eukaryota; kingdom Metazoa; phylum Arthropoda; class Malacostraca; order Decapoda; family Parastacidae; genus Cherax; species Cherax quadricarinatus. The sequence goes on from NW_027195469.1 coordinate 85,490, forward strand.
GTATGTATATATGTGTGTTGGTAGTAGTTTGTAGTCATGTATATGTGTACACATGTATGTATATACGTGTGTTGGTAGTTGTGTGTTTGTAGTGATGTGTATGTGTACACATGTATGTATATATGTGTGTTGGTAGTAGTGTGTTTGTAGTGATGTGTATGTGTACACATGTATGTATATATGTGTGTTGGTAGTAGTGTGTTTGTAGTGATGTGTATGTGTACACATGTATGTATGTGTGTTTGTAGTGATGTGTATGTGCGCACGTGTGCGTATGTATGTGTGTTTGTAGTGATGTGTATGTGCGCACGTGTGCGTGTGTATGTGTGTTTGTAGTGATGTGTATGTGCGCACGTGTGCGTGTGTATGTGTGTTTGTAGTGATGTGTATGTATGTGTACACATGTATACGTGTGTGTTGGTAGTAATGTATATGTGTACACATGTATGTATATATGTGTGTGTTGGTAGTAGTGTGTTTGTAATGATGTGTATGTGTACACATGTATGTATATGTGTGTTGGTAGTAGTGTGTTTGTAGTGATGTGTATGTGTACACATGTATGTATGTATGTGTGTACACATGTTGTATATGTGTAGTGATGTATATCTGTGATGTATATGTGTACACATGTATGTATATATGTGTGTTTGTAGTGATGTATATGTGTACACATGTATGTATATATGTGTGTTTGTAGTGATGTGTATGTGTACACATGTATGTATATATGTGTGTTTGTAGTGATGTATATGTGTACACATGTATGTATATATGTGTGTTTGTAGTGATGTGTATGTGTACACATGTATGTATATATGTGTGTTTGTAGTGATGTGTTTGTGTACACATGTATATATATATATATGTGTGTTTGTAGTGATGTGTATGTGTACACATGTATGTATATATGTGTGTTTGTAGTGATGTATATGTGTACACATGTATGTATATATGTGTGTTTGTAGTGATGTATATGTGTACACATGTATGTATATATGTGTGTTTGTAGTGATGTATATGTGTACACATGTATGTATATATGTGTGTTTGTAGTGATGTATATGTGTACACATGTATGTATATATGTGTGTTTGTAGTGATGTATATGTGTACACATGTATGTATATATGTGTGTTTGTAGTGATGTATATGTGTACACATGTATGTATATATGTGTGTTTGTAGTGATGTATATGTGTACACATGTATGTATATATGTGTGTTTGTAGTGATGTATATGTGTACACATGTATGTATATATGTGTGTTTGTAGTGATGTATATGTGTACACATGTATGTATATATGTGTGTTTGTAGTGATGTATATGTGTACACATGTATGTATATATGTGTGTTTGTAGTGATGTATATGTGTAGATGAAAGTGAAAAGTAAACATCAAAAAAAACTTGTATGATCTACATAATAATTCAGAGTAAAGAAGAGCACAGTTCCGTGGTACAGCTGTCAGCTTGGCTGACTCTGCTGTCAGCCTGGCTGACTCTGCTGTCAGCCTGGCTGACAGCTGCAATAATAATAATATAATAATATCTGCAATAATAAAACACAAATACTTTTAAACAGCTAAATAAGTAAAAAAAAAACTTGTTCTTCGTATATTTTCAAAGTGTAACATAAAAGGATTTCCAAAATTTACGTTAATTAGCCTCTCGGAGGTGGCGGAACTGTGAGGCAGCTTGGTGGCGTCTAGCTGACCTACGGTCGCGGCTGTCTTGGTGGGTGTAATTACTGGACGCAGTTTTCTGTGTGTGTCACCTCCAGTAATTCCACCCACCTGGACAGTCTCTACCGTAGACCAGCTAGACAAGACCAAGTTTCCATGCAGCGAGGTCACTGAAGGTGGCAACCGCTGACTCTGGGGAAGTGGGGAAGGGAGTCCACCTGAGGTGACACTAGTGGACTCCTGGAGACACTGATCCGGGGAAGGCACCGCTGACTCTGGGGAAGTGGGGAAGGGAGTCCACTCAGGTGACACAAGTGGACTCCTGGAGACACTGATCCGGGGAAGGCACCGCCGACCTTAGGCAAGTGGGTAAGGGAAGACATCTGGGAGCGAGCGGATGGATTCCTGGATACATGAACTTGAGGAAGGTTGTTGTTGAGGCTGATCTTAGGTAAGTGGGGAAGGGGAGACATCCGGGAGCGAGCGGATGGATTCCTGGATACATGAACCTGGGTAAGGCATGAATACATGCAGTTGAGGCTGACCTTGGGTAAGTGGGGAAGGGAAGATATCCGGCGGTAGACGGAAGGATTCCTGGATACATGATCCTGGGTAAGGCATGAATACATGCAGTTGAGGCTGACCTTGGGTAAGTGGGGAAGGGAAGATATCCGGCGGTAGACGGAAGGATTCCTGGATACATGATCCTGGGTACGGCAAGAATACCGCCGACTTTGGGGAAGTGGGGAAGGGAGTCCATCTGAGGTGACATAAGTGGACTCCTGGAGACACTGATCCGGTGGAAGGAACCGCCGCTTGGGGAAGTGGGGAAGGGAGTCCATCTGAGGGGACATAAGTGGACTCCTGGAGACCTTAGAGCGAGCGGATGGATTCCTGGATACATGACACAAGAATACATGCAGTTGAGGGTAAGGGAAGACATCTGGGAGCGAGCGGATGGATTCCTGGATACATGAACTTGAGGAAGGTTGTTGTTGAGGCTGATCTTAGGTAAGTGGGGAAGGGGAGACATCCGGGAGCGAGCGGATGGATTCCTGGATACATGAACCTGGGTAAGGCATGAATACATGCGGTTGAGGCTGACCTTGGGTAAGTGGGGAAGGGAAGATATCCGGCGGTAGACGGATGAATTCCTGGATACATGAACCTGGGTAAGGCATGAATACATGCAGTTGAGGCTGACCTTGGGTAAGTGGGGAAGGGGAGACATCCGGGAGCGAGCGGATGGATTCCTGGATACATGAACCTGGGGACAGCAAGAATACAGGTTGGTGAGGCTGACCTTAGGTAAGTGAGGAAGGGAAAACATCCGGAGGAGGACGGATGGATTCCTGGATACATGAACCTGGGGACGGCTGAGGCTGGAAGGCAGAGAGAGAGGCATGGCTGACCTTAGGGAAGTGAGGAAGGGGAGACATCCGGGGGCCCACGGATGGATTCCTGGACACATGAACCTGGGGAAGGCGAGGGGGGGGGGACCTTAAAGACGAACCACTGGCCTCCACGTGGCAAGGTCTGGTAACTCAGAGATAACTCTGAGGCTGACAGTGGTCGCAAATATATTATATATAATTATAATTATAATATACTATAATATATTATATTATAATTTATTATTATTATTTGTTATTTTAAATTCATGACTTGGTAATTTGGATTCAAAAGCGTCAACCAGCCTCCCTGACAGTAGCATCGAAGGTGTTATTCTGACTTCAGCCTCCCTGACAGTAGCCATGGTGGCATCTCGCTGGTGCCACCCACGTTATCATAATCTGAAAAAATCCCCTCACAAAAAATACTTTCATCATTCAACACTTTCACCTCACTCACACATAATCACTGTCTTTGCAGAGGCGCTCAGATACAACAGTTTAGAAGCGTATGTGAAGTAATATATGATATCCCTCTAAACTGCCAATATCCCAATATCCGAATGGGTAAAACTGGTCAGTTAACAAGACCTGATTTAAAATTAAGTCCATTCTTATATTTTCTCTGTACGTTTAAAGATACATTTTTCATTTATGTTAATGTAAAAATTAATAACTGTGTTCAAAAAGAGCCTTAGAAAACTTACAATTTAATAATAAACAAACACAGTGAAATACATTTTTTTCTGTTAGGTTCAGAATGATTTTTGCGAAATTATTGCATACACAAACTTTCACTTGCCTTATTCGGCAAGTGAAAGGCAAGTGAATAAGGCACTGTACTTTTCTTTTATGTTACTTTGCTGTCAGCCTGGAGACTGTTGACATTACAAGGTAAAGTTTATGTCAGAATTATGATTATTGAAGTGATGATAAAGATAATATGGATAACATAGAAGAGTGTCAGCTCAGAAAGTGAAGGTAATCTGTGGATCATGTGTAAACACTGAAATATGTAAGTTAACAACACTTACATAAAGGAAAACTGCACTTGGGTGTATTTATAGTTGTGGAAAAGATATATGAGAGATGTTAGTAGAGTAGAGTTTTGATAACTAAAGTGATGAATTAAGTTACAATTTGCAAGAAAGATGGTAAATATGCACCCCAAAAAATGAGTCTTAGATAATGTTGTGTGATGTCGCCTGTGGTGTTAAAGACGTGTGATGTCACTGTACTTTGCACAAAAGACAATATATATACATAAATATATATATATATATATATATATATATATAAATATATATATATATATATATATATATATATATATATATATTACCAAGTCATGAATTTAAAATAACAAATAATAATAATAAATTATAATATAATATATTATAGTATATTATAATTATAATTATATACAATATATTTGCGACCACTGTCAGCCTCAGAGTTATCTCTGAGTTACCAGACCTTGCCACGTGGAGGCCAGTGGTTCGTCTTTAAGGTCCCCCCCCCCTCGCCTTCCCCAGGTTCATGTGTCCAGGAATTCATCCGTGAGCCCCCGGATGTCTCCCCTTCCTCACTTCCCTAAGGTCAGCCATGCCTCTCTCTCTGCCTTCCAGCCTCAGCCGTCCCCAGGTTCATGTATCCAGGAATCCATCCGTCCTCCTCCGGATGTTTTCCCTTCCTCACTTACCTAAGGTCAGCCTCACCAACCTGTATTCTTGCTGTCCCCAGGTTCATGTATCCAGGAATCCATCCGCTCGCTCCCGGATGTCTCCCCTTCCCCACTTACCCAAGGTCAGCCTCAACTGCATGTATTCATGCCTTACCCAGGTTCATGTATCCAGGAATTCATCCGTCTACCGCCGGATATCTTCCCTTCCCCACTTACCCAAGGTCAGCCTCAACCGCATGTATTCATGCCTTACCCAGGTTCATGTATCCAAGAATCCATCCGCTCGCTCCCGGATGTCTCCCCTTCCCCACTTACCTAAGATCAGCCTCAACAACAACCTTCCTCAAGTTCATGTATCCAGGAATCCATCCGCTCGCTCCCAGATGTCTTCCCTTACCCACTTGTCTAAGGTCGGCGGTACCTTCCCCGGATCAGTGTCTCCAGGAGTCCACTTATGTCACCTCAGATGGACTCCCTTCCCCACTTCCCCAAAGTCGGCGGTATTCTTGCCGTACCCAGGATCATGTATCCAGGAATCCTTCCGTCTACCGCCGGATATCTTCCCTTCCCCACTTACCCAAGGTCAGCCTCAACTGCATGTATTCATGCCTTACCCAGGATCATGTATCCAGAAATCCTTCCGTCTACCGCCGGATATCTTCCCTTCTCCACTTACCCAAGGTCAGCCTCAACTGCATGTATTCATGCCTTCCCCAGGTTCATGTATCCAGGAATCCATCCGCTCGCTCCCGGATGTCTCCCCTTCCCCACTTTCCTAAGGTCAGCCTCAACAACAACCTTCCTCAAGTTCATGTATCCAGGAATCCATCCGCTCGGTCCCAGATGTCTTCCCTTACCCACTTGCCTAAGGTCGGCGGTGCCTTCCCCGGATCAGTGTCTCCAGGAGTCCACTTGTGTCACCTGAGTGGACTCTCTTCCCCACTTCCCCAGAGTCAGCGGTTGCCACCTTCAGTGACCTCGCTGCATGGAAACTTGGTCTTGTCTAGCTGGTCTACGGTAGAGACTGTCCAGGTGGGTGGAATTACTGGAGGTGACACACACAGAAAACTGCGTCCAGTAATTACACCCACCAAGACAGCCGCGACCGTAGGTCAGCTAGACGCCACCAAGCTGCCTCACAGTTCCGCCACCTCCGAGAGGCTAATTAACGTAAATTTTGGAAATCCTTTTATGTTACACTTTGAAAATATACGAAGAACAAGTTTTTTTTACTTATTTAGCTGTTTAAAAGTATTTGTGTTTTATTATTGCAGATATTATTATATTATTATTATTGCAGCTGTCAGCCAGGCTGACAGCAGAGTCAGCCAAGCTGACAGCTGTACCACGGAACTGTGCTCTTCTTTACTCTGAATTATTATGTAGATCATACAAGTTTTTTTTGATGTTTACTTTTCACTTTCATCTACACATATACATCACTACAAACACACATATATACATACATGTGTACACATATACATCACTACAAACACACATATATACATACATGTGTACACATATACATCACTACAAACACACATATATACATACATGTGTACACATATACATCACTACAAACACACATATATACATACATGTGTACACATATACATCACTACAAACACACATATATACATACATGTGTACACATATACATCACTACAAACACACATATATACATACATGTGTACACATATACATCACTACAAACACACATATATACATACATGTGTACACATATACATCACTACAAACACACATATATACATACATGTGTACACATATACATCACTACAAACACACATATATACATACATGTGTACACATACACATCACTACAAACACAGTACTGCCAACACACATGATGATAGATAGGACTCACAGGTAAGGACCCACGAGGGGCGAGGGGCAAGTGGGGACAGTGCGAAGAATAGATGGTGAGAGGAATGTCTTGAGTTGAAGAGAAAAGAGTCAGGACTAGACCCAACTGCTAAGCCTGGATAAACAATAACGAAGTTGACATAAAAAATAACAGGGACTCTGCGGGTGCTGACAGCAACTGACTGGAAGCACTTCAACCTGCAATGACTGGATATGGTTCAGGGGCATGTTGTTTTCAAAGGCGACACAAAACGCACATCGCAAGCACTTCAGCCCTAAAAACGCACAAAGACACAGCTATACGGCAATGGCACTTTTAAGTTATTTGAATATTTAAGCAAAAAATCAGATAAGTTATGTGTATTGTGGTGGAGGTGCCGGATCATTCAATGATTGAAAAAGATTTACATCATTGTAAGGACGTCTGAGAGTATCATCTAAGTAAGTAGTCCAGTAGTCATGATATGTTTCAAGTCTATCAAGTTGTTTGTCACTAAGTGTCTTCCAGTATACGTTCAAAGCTGGTGTGTTTGTCGTGAGGTGGAGAGATTCACAGGTGGCAAAATCGTCCCACCTCACTCCCAACACGCAACGTAATGCACGATTCTGGATACGTTGAAATTTTAGTGCGTTTGTCTTGGCAATTGACGTCAGAGCGAGTGGAAAGTAAGAGAGTAGAGGACGAATGAGAGCTTTGTAAAGATGTAGTTTTGTCTTGGGACTGGCTCCTCTCAGCTTATATAACCTTGAGAGTGCAGTTCCCGCCAGTATGGTCTTTGTAGTGATGTGAGATTTGAAGCTCAGTGTGTGGTCGAGGGTAATACCAAGGACAACTGTCGTGAAAGAACGTGGGATGGGGGTACTGGAGGTGCTTGTTTTGAGTTCGACAGGAGTGGGGACATCACGCATTCTATGGAAGTAAGTGATTTTTGACTTATTTGGGTTGGTTTTGATGCGCCATAATAATTCCCAGGCGGTAATCCTGTCGACCTCTCTTTGTGTTCTGCGTGCAAGGAAACGAAAATTTTCATGTGTTGTGAGTTGAGTGATGTCGTCAGCGTAGGAAAGGGTAATTGTGTTAGGGTAAAGAGGTTCTGGTAAATCATTTGTGTAGAGTATATATAGGGTGGGGGATAGGACAGAGCCTTGGGGTACACCAGCTTTTAATGTGAAATAGTCAGAATAATGATCTCTGAACCGTATACGCATCGTTCTGCCATCTAAAAAATGACATAATAATTTCATCATATTTAAAGTTAAGTCAAAGGAAGTGCAAAGTTTGTATTTTAATCCCTCATGCCAAACAGTGTCAAAAGCTTTTTCTACATCTTTGGCTACGAGGGCGGAAGTACAGTTCTGGGCTTTATTGATACGTATATAGTTCAGGATCACATTCAAAACGTCTTGGGTAGATCGTTTTTTTCGGAAACCGAATTGTCTTTCAGTAAGCAAGTTATGTGTCTCTAGGTGAGTCCTGAGTCGCATATTTACAAGTTGTTCAAAGGTCTTACCTAAAATTTCAAGAAGGCTAATTGGTCTATAGTTCTTGGGGTCAGTCAAGTCTTTCCCAGGTTTTGGTATGAGACATGCAGTTGCAGATTTAAAGAATGGAGGGAAATAGCCAGATGCTAGAGAGGCATTAAAGAGGTCAGTGATAGCAGAAGCAACAGAAAGTGGAAGGTGACGAAGGACTGTATGTGACAGACCTGAAGCTCCTGGAGCTTTTTTTGGAAGGTGAGTTAGTAAGGAGTGAACATCATTAACAGTAAAAGGAGAGTTTAGAGGATGTGTGGAAGATAGGGTATTTAGGTTTATGATTGGGTCAGGATTTGTTAAATCTTCATGGTTGGATACCCATCTTTCTACGTCTAATGTGTGTGCTATGGCAGCTTGGTCTGGTGGATGTGGGTGGAAGATGTTTTCCCATATGTCTTTGAAAATATGTACCGCTTCAGCAGGGTCAGAGATCTGTCTGTTGTTGCTGTTTATGTGTCTAAAGGTTGTGGATCGAGGGGTGCCTGTAAGTTTCCGAATGGATGACCAGAATGCTTTTGGATCTCTTGTACGTTGAACATCTGTATGATTTATAATTGATTGCCAATGTCGGGCGTGGTCATCATCTAGGCTATGGATGATATGTGTACGTAAAATAGTGAGGTCCCATCGGATGATATTGAATCTGTTTTGGTTTGCTAAGAAACGGTGTCTGTAACATGTGAGTAATCTTTTTGTTCTTTCTGATGGACGAAAAGAGTATCGTACTTTGTGGTGTGTCATTGGGATAACCTCTGTAGCAGTTTGGGTAATTGATTGTTGAATGCGTTGAATTTGTGTGTCTATGTCTGATACTGGTCTATTGTTATAGTTGTGTGTGAGATCAAGAGTGTTTAAGCGTTGTTTGAACAGATCCCAGTCTGCCTGAGAATAAGCTGGAGAGGAGCGAATTGGAATGAGTATAGGATTTGAGGAAATATGCAAAATGATAGGAATGTGGTCAGATCCAGAGAGCGGTCCTGGTGTTGTGTAGTGATGTAAGTGATTACTAGCTCTGTTTGTAAAAATTTTATCAGGGGTGCCTTGGCCATTGTGTGTATAGACTGTTGGGAAATAAGGTCCGAGATGTATGAGATGTTTCTGTGTTACAAGTGTATGAAGTTGCCTTCCACTCAGATTTGTGGAGTTGTCATGGAAATCTGTGTGTTTGGCATTTAGGTCGGCAAGTAGATAAACAGGGAGATGTGTATGATTAAAAAGAATGGTTAAATCATGAATGTTAATGTTTTGATGGGGTCTGGTATATGTCGTGTACAGGATGATTGGTCCGTGTATCGTGTAAATTTTCACAGCCATGCTGTGAGAATATGTAAATGGAAGGGATAAGAACTCATGTTTTATTGTGCTTTTAACAAGAATAGCTACGCCATTCCAGTGTTCAGCAGGAGATTGACGGGCTGTATAACCTAAGTGTCTGATACGTTGATCATCACGTACACACGTGCTGTTTAATAGCAACACGTCTGGTTGTTCTGATTCAACGAGGTCAGCAAGAATGTGTTTGTTTGCGTTATAAGCTCTTATGTTAAATTGAATAACCTTAAGAGCCATGGTTGGGGTTACTTGAAGGACGAGATTGTAAGTGTTTTCCAGCACCTGATCTATTTTTTGGCAGTTGTGTTTTCCGGTTTCTGGATTTTGAACGGGAAGGGGAAGGTGAGAGGGGACGGGAGGAGGAGGAGGTGGGACTAGGTGTAGTGTTAAGATGAGAGGATGAATTGGAGCGAGAGGGCGGGGCTGGATATAATAATTGATCAACTTGTACCAGACAATGGGTGAATCCGGGAGAGAGGGGATGACATCGTTCCATAGTATTAGATGGAGATTTGCGAGTAGTAGAACGAGAAGGACGAGTAGAGGAAGAAGGAGGTTGAGATCGTATGGTGTTAGAGCCAGAGCTGGTGGAAGGAGTAGAAGGACATATATACATACATGTGTACACATACACATCACTAGAAACACACTACTACCAACACACAAATATACATATATGTGTTCACATACACATCACTAGAAACACACTACTACCAACACACAAATATACATATATGTGTTCACATACACATCACTAGAAACACACTACTACCAACACATATTTACATACATGTGTACACATACACATCACTAGAAACACACAAATACACATATATGTGTTCACATACACATCAAGACGCCACAGTGCCCCACGCCGTTGCTCCCCTAGCACAAAAAAAAAACTGACTTAGTACCTTGCTTCCTTGCCACTTCCTCGATGAAGCAAAGCAGAATGTTTGATTCTTGCTGTCTTAAGCATAGACAACAATGTCCACTATTTTTACCATGGTAATAAAGTGGGAGCAGGATTTTCCTTAATTGTCCTGCTAAAATAAGAAATATACTGTCTCTTATTAGAATACACTCTGCAACACTGGACGAGGTAAGATGAGGTGAGGTAGGTGAGGTGAGGTGAGGTAGGTGAGGTGAGGTGAGGTAGGTGAGGTGAGGTAGGTGAGGTGAGGTAGGTGAGGTGAGGTGAGGTAGGTGAGGTGAGGTGAGGTAGGTGAGGTAGGTGAGGTGAGGTAGGTGAGGTGAGGTAGGTGAGGTGAGGTAGGTGAGGTGAGGTGAGGTAGGTGAGGTGAGGTAGGTGAGGTGAGGTAGGTGAGGTGAGGTAGGTGAGGTGAGGTGAGGTAGGTGAGGTGAGGTAGGTGAGGTGAGGTGAGGTAGGTGAGGTAGGTGAGGTGAGATGAGGTGAGGTAGGTGAGGTGATGTGAGGTGAGGTAGGTGAGGTGAGGTGAGGTGAGGTGAGGTGAGGTAGGTGAGGTGAGGTGAGGTAGGTGAGGTGAGGTGAGGTAGGTGAGGTGAGGTAGGTGAGGTGAGGTAGGTGAGGTGAGGTGAGGTAGGTGAGGTGAGGTGAGGTAGGTGAGGTAGGTGAGGTGAGGTAGGTGAGGTGAGGTAGGTGAGGTGAGGTAGGTGAGGTGAGGTGAGGTGAGGTAGGTGAGGTGAGGTAGGTGAGGTGAGGTGAGGTAGGTGAGGTGAGGTAGGTGAGGTGAGGTGAGGTAGGTGAGGTAGGTGAGGTGAGGTGAGGTGAGGTAGGTGAGGTGAGGTGAGGTAGGTGAGGTGAGGTGAGGTGAGGTAGGTGAGGTGAGGTAGGTGAGATGAGGTGAGGTAGGTGAGGTGAGGTAGGTGAGATGAGGTGAGGTAGGTGAGGTAAGTTGATGTGAGGTAGGTGAGGTGAGGTGAGGTGAGGTAGGTGAGGTGAGGTGAGGTGAGGTAGGTGAGGTGAGGTAGGTGAGGTGAGGTGAGGTGAGGTGAGGTGAGGTGAGGTAGGTGAGGTGAGGTAGGTGAGGTGAGGTGAGGTGAGGTGAGGTGAGGTGAGGCCTCTTAAGTTAGGCTTGATGCCAAATTGAATTTGTTTTTCCATCATTTTCAATAAAGAATACTGAGGAACAGATTAATCCGTAAAAGAACATTTTGTTGAAGTTAATTATTTAGGGCAGAGCTTAATTCGGATTATTTTGAACGACATATACACTCACTCAGGTGCTGCTTTATCGGGTACACTTGTATACCTGACCTTTAAACAAACTACCCAAACAGTGAATCAGGTGACAGTACCTGAGTGCTGCAGACTTGGTCAAGACGTTCAGTTGTTGTTCAGACTGAACATTAGAATGGGGAAGAAATATGATGTGAGTGACGTTAACCGCAGAATGACTGATGGTGAGATCTTTATACACAACACATATGCTGACATCTCCAGATTGAAAAGAAAAACAAAAACAGAATTTGGAAAGATCATCAAGCTGAGAATACCTGACAGGAAAATTATGTCTGGGATAACTGATGTGTTAAGCTGCCAGAAGAAGATACATAACGAAATTATGCCATCAGATCTCCATGTGATGAATGGTTTTGAAAACCGACAAGTTGAAGAATTGAGACACTTATATAACACTTGGGAATCTTTATTGAAGAAACGTTTCGCCACACAGTGGCTTCATCAGTCCAATACAAAGTAGAATTGGGTAAGGAGAGGAGAAGTTTAAGGTAATCAGTCCCTCAACCGTCACTTCCTACAAGAGTGATGGACTGAACACATCGATTCCAGGTTGAGAGACTGATTACCTCAAACTTCTCCTCTCCTTACCCAATTCTACTTTGTATTGGGCTGATGAAGCCACTGTGTGGCGAAACGTTTCTTCAATAAAGATTCCCATGTGTTGTATAAGTGTCTCAATTCTTCAACAGATCTCCCATGTTCATTTGATATTAATATCTTAGGTGGCACGGCTGCCCTACGCCTTCTATCATTCTATGTAGAAATCACAAACACTCATATTCAGATGAATCTTCCTTCCACACATCACTAAACAACTGGTGAACTCTACCAGAATAATTGGCGAAAGCATTAACAAAGAGGTAGATGGCCAGAACAAATCTCTGAAAACCAGCAGGACTTGTTGAAATATCCAAACAACAAGCAAAATCTTTACGAATTCCTCTCCAGCAAGACTGACAACATGGTCTTCCTCTCCAGCAAGACTGCCAACATGGTCTTCCAGCAAGACTGCCAACATGGTCTTCCAGCAAGACTGCCAACATGGTCTTCCAGCAAGACTGCCAACATGGTCTTCCCACCTGAAAAGAAGGTTGTCATCATTATAATCCTTATTAACGTGTAAGATGGGCTTTTGTGTGGCATGTCAGCTCGCCTAATTTGTACATACGTTATGGTTTCCAGCAAGACTGCCAACATGGTCTTCCAGCAAGACTGCCAACATGGTCTTCAAGACTGCCAACATGGTCTTCCAGCAAGACTGCCAACATGGTCTTCCAGCAAGACTGCCAACATGGTCTTCCAGCAAGACTGCCTCCCGTATGCACTACCATCTCCCGTAGTCTTCCCACCTGAAAAACGGTTGTCATCATCATAATTCTTATTAAAAAGAGCAGCACTGATTCTGCGTGTTTTCCACAACTTCAAAAACTATGATACTATTGTTGATAAATGGTTTAGAGAAGCAAAAAGTGGATGAATGAGACTTTTGTGCAACACTTGGGTATCTTTATTGTAGTAACATCTCTTTACTGGAATGAACATATATTGGCTGGCGAAACGTTTCCTCTGATATCTTTTTCTAAGGCGGATACAGTAAGACTTCAGCATGGGGAGCGTGAAAGTTCTTCCTCGAAGTCACAGATGCTTTGTCCCACTTTGCAGTCAATCCTCAACTTGAGACTGACCTGGGTAGCAACATCTTCAAACTCCAAGAAGGTAACGTTGTCGTCACTCACAAGATCACCCACTACAACTTTGTCTACCAAGCAACAAGTGAGTTGTACTGCTAAAACAATAAGTAGATGGACACATTCCACCTACGTAGAAACCATTTTTTTATTATGGCTTGTCCATTATTATTATTATTGTCAAAGGGGAAGCGCTAAACCCGGAGGATTATACAGCGCCTGGGGGGGGGATGTGGAAGGCATTCAGGCTTAATTTGGGGAACTGGAGCACAGATCCAATTCCCTAAATCAAGAGACCCTCACCAACATCAAGGAACCTTTCTTGAGGGGTATGACTTGTCCAGTGATGTGACACTTCATGAGTGACCTGTCCAGTGATGTGACACTTCATGAGTGACCTGTCCAGGAGCCTGACAGCTGGATCACCAGTGATGTGACGCTTCATGAGTGACCTGTCCAGGAGCCTGGGAACTGGATCACCGGCGGAACACGTTTGTGACACTAATGCAGGACTGTGTCCTGTGTACATATTCTTATGTACATATTCTTACGTGTTATTGTGAATAGGTGTCATGTTATTGTATGTTGATGATTGTCATGTGTACATGCTATTTTGTAAGAATGAATGTATGGTTCACGTAATGTGTGTGAGTGTCACATATTGCTTATGAGCGTCGCAAATTGTGTGTGTAGATGAATGGTTCACAGAACCGACACGTTGATAAATTAGACACATGTGCAACTCTTGGGTATCTTTATTGAGGAAACGTTTCGCCACACTGTGGCTTCATCAGTCCATACAAAGGAGAAACTTGGAGAACAGGAGAAGAATTAGGTAATCAGTCCCTCAGCCTTGAGTCGATGTGGTCAGTCCATCAATCTATTCAAGATTGATGGACTGACCACATCGACTCAAGGCTGAGGGACTGATTACCTCTTTCTCCTCCTGTTCTCCAAGTTTCTCCTTTGTATGGACTGATGAAGCCACAGTGTGGCGAAACGTTTCCTCAATAAAGATACCCAAGAGTTGCACATGTGTCTTTATCAAATTGTGTGTGAGTGTACATGTTATTGTGTATTGATGACTGTCAAATATTATGTATGAACGTACATATTATTGTGTATTGATGAGTGTCAAATGCGAATCACTAAATCTCCTCCATAAAAACTGTAGAAAAATTATAATAATCTCTGTTTCTCGTGTTTCGTAAATGAGTTTGAAGGTCACAGATGGAATCACTGGCAAATGTATGCATGTATACATACAAGAACGTACTTTAAGATGTATGCAATTGTATATTATATATATATGAAGGTGTGTGGTGACCCGTCACTGTTTGCTGAAGGTGTGTGGTGACCCGTCACTGTCTGCTGAAGGTGTGTGGTGACACGTCACTTTCTGCTGAAGGTGTGGGGTGACCCATCACTGTCTGCTGAAGGTGTGTGGTGACCCGTCAGTGTCTGCTGAATGTGTGTGGTGACCCGTCAGTGTCTGCTGAATGTGTGTGGCGAACCGTCAGTGTCTGCTGAAGGTGTGTGATGACCCGTCACCCTCTGCTGAAGGTGTGTGGTGACCCGTCACTTTGCTGAAGGTGTGTGGTGACCCGTCACTGTCTGCTAAAGGTGTGTGGTGACCCGTCATTTTCTGCTGAAGGTGTGTGGTGGCCCGTCACTTTCTGCTGAAGGTGTGTGGTGACCCGTCAGTGTCTGCTGAAGGTGTGTGGTGACCCCTCACTGTCTGCTGAAGGTGTGTGGTGACCCGTCAGTGTTTGCTGAAGGTGTGTGGTGACCCGTCAGTGTCTGCTGAAGGAGTGTCTGTGTTTGTACACGTTATGTACATGTGTATGTGTTGCTTTGTTCGTGCGTCTGTTTCGTTCAGTGTGTGTAAGATGTATATGTGGAAATACAGAATTGAGCGTATGGAAGAGTGTGTTTGTGAACCTCTGTGTACCATGACGAGGGAAGAGTGTGCTTGTGAACCTCTGTGTACCATGACGAGGGAAGAGTGTGCTTGTGAACCTTTGTGTACCATGACGAGGAAAGTATGTGCTGGTGAACCTCTGTGTACCATGACGAGGGAAGAGTGTGCTTTTGAACTTCTGTGTACCATGACGAGGGAAGAGTGTGCTTGTGAACCTTTGTGTACCATGACGAGGGAAGAGTGTGCTTGTGAACCTTTGTGTACCATGACGAGGGAAGAGTGTGCTTGTGAACCTTTGTGTACCATGACGAGGGAAGAGTGTGCTTGTGAACCTCTGTGTACCATGATGAGGGAAAAGTGTGCTGGTGAACCTTTGTGTACCATGACTAGGGAAGAGTGTGCTTGTGAACCTTTGTGTACCATGACGAGGGAAGAGTGTACTTGTGAACCTCTGTGTACCATGACGAGGATGACGAGGGAAGAGTGTGCTGGTGAACCTTTGTGTACCATGACGAGGGAAGAGTGTGCTGGTGAACCTTTGTGTACCATGACGAGGGAAGAGTGTGCTGGTGAACCTTTGTGTACCATGACGAGGGAAGAGTGTGCTGGTGAACCTTTGTGTACCATGACGAGGGAAGAGTGTGCTGGTGAACCTTTGTGTACCATGACGAGGGGAAAAAAGTAACTGATAACAGTTAATTATAGTTATCATGCAGGGAACACTATGGGACGGTTGGACTTTTTTTTTTTTTTTTGCCTTCGCACGATTTCATTGGAATTTTTATCACAGACTCTAGGCATGTCATAGTATATTAAATAAAAGTTACATCAAAATCGTCCAATAAATAAACATAAAAAAGTGCGAAGTTGGACGTGGCAATAATTGTTACACAGGAATACGCCAAAGTAGGCAGTGTACATGACCAAAGTGGAGTTCTTGATATTGATGTTACATATGATGGAACTTGACACACAAGGGACCATCATTCAAATTATGGCATTGGTGCCACAATTGATGCTGTGATCAAATTGGTAGTTGACTATCAAATAATGTGCAAGCATTTCGGCATATACCATCCTACCAGTTGCAACATTCAGTGTCTCGTACCAACTGGGTTTGTCCAACACTACATACTTACACTCACTACAGTTTGCACTAACAAGTGACTTTATTACTAAAACATTCTTAACAAAACACACACTTCATAATAACCTCAAAATTACAACGTTCCATCAATATCATATACTTTTCCTCTATAACAGGATTTAATTACAGCAATAAGGACACTCGCCTTGTAGCACTTGATATATCATGTACACTATCACTTTCAACAAATATTTCACCGTCTCCAGCTGTAGACAGTAGATGTGCTGGGGTTAGCTGAGCTGGTGACAGCTGAGACGGGGTCAGCTGAGATGGTGCCAGCTGAGCTGGGGACAGAGGTGGCCACATCTGGGGTGGCCATGTCTAGAGTGGCCACGTCTGGGGTGGTCGCAGAAAATATGGTTATTTGTGGCGAGGTTGTCACATATGTAACCACAGGTGTGGTCAAGACAGATGTATATATGGGTGAAGGCGTGGTCACTGTGGCCACAATGGTGGTGGTGGTGGCTCATCTAGGTGACTCATCTGTCACCTAGTTTACGCTTCATTCCTCTAGATCTGCCATGGTCACGTGGGGTGGCCACATCTTGGATGGCCACGGTGATGCTGCCAGCATCTGTGGTGGCCACGGTGCTGCTGCCGGCATCTGGGGTGGCCACGGTGATGCTGCCAGCATCTGGGGTGGCCATGCTGATGCTGCCAGCGTCTAGGGTGGCCACGGTGATGCTGCCAGCATCTGGGGTGGCCACGGTGATGCTGCCAGCATCTGGGGTGGCCACGGTGATGCTGCCAGCATCTGGGGTGGCCACGGTGCTGCTGCCAGCATCTGGGGTGGCCACGGTGCTGCTGCCGGCATCTGGGGTGGCCACGGTGATGCTGCCAGCATCTGGGGTGGCCACGGTGATGCTGCCAGCATCTGGGGTGGCCACGGTGCTGCTGCCAGCATCTGGGGTGGCCACGGTGATGCTGCCAGCATCTGGGGTGGCCACGGTGCTGCTGCCAGCATCTGGGGTGGCCACGGTGCTGCTGCCGGCATCTGGGGTGGCCACGGTGATGCTGCCAGCATCTGGGGTGGCCACGGTGATGCTGCCAGCATCTGGGGTGGCCACGGTGATGCTGCCAGCATCTGGGGTGGCCACGGTGCTGCTGCCGGCATCTGGGGTGGCCACGGTGATGCTGCCAGCATCTAGGGTGGCCACGGTGATGCTGCCAGCATCTAGGGTGGCCACGGTGATGCTGCCAGCATCTAGGGTGGCCACGGTGATGCTGCCAGCATCTAGGGTGGCCACGGTGATGCTGCCAGCATCTGGGGTGGCCACGGTGATGCTGCCAGCATCTGGGGTGGCCACGGTGATGCTGCCAGCATCTAGGGTGGCCACGGTGATGCTGCCAGCATCTGGGGTGGCCACGGTGATGCTGCCAGCATCTAGGGTGGCCACGGTGATGCTGCCAGCATCTGGGGTGGCCACGGTGATGCTGCCAGCATCTGGGGTGGCCACGGTGATGCTGCCAGCATCTGGGGTGGCCACGGTGATGCTGCCAGCATCTAGGGTGGCCACGGTGATGCTGCCAGCATCTAGGGTGGCCATGGTGATGCTGCCAGCATCTAGGGTGGTCATGGTGATGCTGCCAGCATCTAGGGTGGCCACGGTGATGCTGCCAGCATCTAGGGTGGCCACGGTGATGCTGCCAGCATCTGGGGTGGCCACGGTGATGCTGCCAGCATCTGGGGTGGCCACGGTGATGCTGCCAGCATCTGGGGTGGCCACGGTGATGCTGCCAGCATCTAGGGTGGCCACGGTGATGCTGCCAGCATCTGGGGTGGCCACGGTGATGCTGCCAGCATCTGGGGTGGCCACGGTGATGCTGCCAGCATCTGGCCACGGGATGTGCCAGCATCACTGTGATGCTGCCAGCATCTGGGGTGGCCACAGTGATGCTGCCAGCATCTAGGGTGGCCACGGTGATGCTGCCAGCATCTGGGGTGGGGTGATGCTGCCAGCATCTGGGGTGGCCACGGTGATGCTGCCAGCATCTAGGGTGGCCACGGTGATGCTGCCAGCATCTAGGGTGGCCACGGTGATGCTGCCAGCATCTAGGGTGGCCACGGTGATGCTGCCAGCATCTAGGGTGGCCACGGTGATGCTGCCAGCATCTGGGGTGGCCACGGTGATGCTGCCAGCATCTAGGGTGGCCACGGTAATGCTGCCAGCATCTGGGGTGGCCACAGTGATGCTGCCAGCATCTAGGGTGGCCACGGTGATGCTGCCAGCATCTGGGGGTGGCCATCTGGGGTGATGCTGCCAGCATCTGGGGTGGCCACGGTGATGCTGCCAGCATCTGGGGTGGCCACAGTGATGCTGCCAGCATCTGGGGTGGCCACGGTGATGCTGCCAGCATCTGGGGTGGCCACGGTGATGCTGCCAGCATCTGGGGTGGCCACGGTGATGCTGCCAGCATCTAGGGTGGCCACGGTGATGCTGCCAGCATCTGGGGTGGCCACGGTGATGCTGCCAGCATCTGGGGTGGCCACGGTGATGCTGCCAGCATCTGGGGTGGCCACGGTGATGCTGCCAGCATCTGGGGTGGCCACAGTGATGCTGCCAGCATCTAGGGTGGCCATCGAGGTGCTGGCTACACAGGTCATCTTACACTTTGCTTTACTTGTTCAACAACTGACTGGGTTCCAGAAACATCAGTTATTTCCCCAGCAGTAAACAATGTGTTAGCCAGGAGTCATGTTCCACCTGCTACCCCCTTCATTTCTTTAGCTTTTTTCATCATTTCTAATCGCTTCCTCAGCTTCCGGCTGATCGTATGCGAATACTGTTTCTTCGGGAGACGCATTATGTATGAAATTTGCACAATATATGGCAAAATTACGGGTCACTAGGGTCTGCTGCGGTCACTCAGAGCGACACACCTCCTCTTCCTGTCGACTGTTAGTCAGCACTGAGACTCGTGTGGTTGAAGCAACTCAACTGCAGCCACTCACAAAGTTACCAATTTGTATTTTGTAGCATTTGACACTAAAATATGAACAAAAAATGACGATAAATGTCTAAAAATAACAACAAATGTATTACTGTTATGGTTTACGTCACAACAATTACGCATTTACCTCATTTATTATAATTACGGTAACTTTTTTAGAGAATTATCGTACAGAGACGAGACATTCACCAAAATATTACCAGATTCTTCAGCTCTTTCTCGGTAACATTAACTCATTTTTCAATTATTTTCGTATTTTTCGTATAATTCAGCGTTTGACGCGTCACGCGCCGCTAACGTTCACACAACAACACTAATCTACGAACCTAAATACGTTCATAAATGTACTTACACAACTAAATAATTAATCAAGCTAATAATTAGCATATGTAAAATATTAAAAATAAATATATGTTCCAGATTTTCACTAGTGGCCAGTTCTTGGTGGACGAACTGTGATAGAGATCTCTCATGTCTCAGGTAGTCGACGTTCGAGTCTGTCCAGGAGGATGTTATTACAGAGCGCAGATTATCTGCGTGTCCTCCTCTGTAATAACATCTTCCTCTGTATACTGATATTAATACACTTGTGTAGTAATATCATATATGGACAGTGCTTCAAGGCTGGCTGAAACTGCTGACCTCAGGGAAGTGGTGTAGGGTGAATACCTGGATCCACGGACCTGGGGTGGGACTTGCTGACCTCAGGGAAGTGGTGAAGGGTGAATACCTGGATCCACGGACCTGGGGTGGGACTGCTGACCTCAGGGAAGTGGTGAAGGGTGAATACCTGGATCCACGGACCTGGGGTGGGACTGCTGACCTCAGGGAAGTGGTGAAGGGTGAATACCTGGATCCACGGACCTGGGGTGGGACTGCTGACCTCAGGGAAGTGGTGAAGGGTGAATACCTGGATCCACGGACCTGGGGTGGGACTTGCTGACCTCAGGGAAGTGGTGACGGGTGAATACCTGGATCCACGGACCTGGGGTGGGACTGCTGACCTCAGGGAAGTGGTGAAGGGTGAATACCTGGAACCACGGACCTGGGGTGGGACTGCTGACCTCAGGGAAGTGGTGAAGGGTGAATACCTGGATCCACGGACCTAGGGTGGGACTGCTGACCTCAGGGAAGTGGTGAAGGGTGAATACCTGGATCCACGGGCCTGGGGTGGGACTTGCTGACCTCAGGGAAGTGGTGAAGGGTGAATACCTGGAACCACGGACCTGGGGTGGGACTTGCTGACCTCAGGGAAGTGGTGAAGGGTGAATACCTGGATCCACGGACCTAGGGTGGGACTGCTGACCTCAGGGAAGTGGTGAAGGGTGAATACCTGGATCCACGGACCTGGGGTGGGACTTGCTGACCTCAGGGAAGTGGTGAAGGGTGAATACCTGGATCCACGGACCTGGGGTGGGACTTGCTGACCTCAGGGAAGTGGTGAAGGGTGAATACCTGGATCCACGGACCTGGGGTGGGACTTGCTGACCTCAGGGAAGTGGTGAAGGGTGAATACCTGGATCCACGGACCTGGGGTGGGACTTGCTGACCTCAGGGAAGTGGTGAAGGGTGAATACCTGGATCCACGGACCTGGGGTGGGACTTGCTGACCTCAGGGAAGTGGTGAAGGGTGAATACCTGGATCCACGGACCTGGGACTGCTGACCTCAGGGAAGTTGTGACCGGTGAATACCTGGAACCACGGACCTGGGGTGGGACTTGCTGACCTCAGGGAAGTGGTGACGGGTGAATACCTGGAACCACGGACCTGGGGTGGGACTTGCTGACCTCAGGGAAGTGGTGAAGGGTGAATACCTGGATCCACGGACCTGGGGTGGGACTGCTGACCTCAGGGAAGTGGTGACGGGTGAATACCTGGAACCACGGATCTGGGGTGGGACTTGCTGACCTCAGGGACGTGGTGAAGGGTGAATACCTGGATCCACGGACCTGGGGTGGGACTTGCTGACCTCAGGGAAGTGGTGAAGGGTGTATACCTGGATCCACGGGCCTGGGGTGGGACTTGCTGACCACGGACCGGGGGTAGGACTAGGTGAGGCATCACCAGACTTCAAGGGAAGACATCCGGGGGCCCACGGATGAATTCCCGGGGAAGGCTTAGATGCAAAAGTTCGGATAGGAAGTGTAGGGTAGGAAGTGTAGGATGGGAAGTGTATGATAGGAAGTGTAGGATGGGAAGTGTAGGATGGGAAGTGTAGGATAGGAAGTGTAGGATAGGAAGTGTAGGATAGGAAGTGTAGGATGGGAAGTGTAGGATAGGAAGTGTAGGATGGGAAGTGTAGGATAGGAAGTGTAGGATGGGAAGTGGGGAAGGGAGAATATCTGAGGGGACACAGATGGACTCCTGGACACATGAACCTGGGGAAGACTTAGTGTAGGATGGGAAGTGAAGAAGGGAGAATGTCTGAGGGGACACAGATAGACTCCTGGACACATGAACCTGGGGAAGACTTAGTGTAGGATGGGAACTGTTGGATAGGAAGTGTAGGATGGAAAGTGAGGAAGGGAGAATGTCTGAGGGGACACAGATAGACTCCTGGACACATGAACCTGGGGAAGACTTAGTGTAGGATGGGAAGTGTTAGATAGGAAGTGTAGGATGAGAAGTGAGGAAGGGAGAATGTCTGAGGGGACACAGATAGACTCCTGGACACATGAACCTGGGGAAGACTTAGTGTAGGATGGGAAGTGTTGGATAGGAAGTGTAGGATGGGAAGTGAGGAAGGGAGAATATCTGAGGGGACACAGATAGACTCCTGGACACATGAACCTGGGGAAGACTTAGTGTAGGATGGGAAGTGTAGGATAGGAAGTTTAGGATAGGAAGTGTAGGATGGGATGTGAGGAAGGGAGAATATCTGAGGGGACACAGATAGACTCCTGGACACATGAACCTGGGGAAGTCTTAGTGTAGGATGGGAAGTGTAGGATAGGAAGTTTAGGATAGGAAGTGTAGGATGGGAAGTGAGGAAGGGAGAATGTCTTAGGGGACACAGATAGACTCCTGGACACAAGAACCTGGGGAAGACTTAGTGTAGGATGGGAAGTGTAGGATAGGAAGTTTAGAATAGGAAGAGTAGGATAGAAAGTGAAGAAGGGAGAATATCTGAGGGGACACAAATGGACTCCTGGACACATGAACCTGGGGAAGACTTAGATGCAAGATTACTGAGTGTAGGATAGGAAGTGAAGAAGGGAGAATATCTGAGGGGACACATGAACCTGGGGAAACCATCAAAAAACAGTAAGTGGACCTTAAAGACGAACTACTTGCCTCCACTTAGCAAGGTCTGATAACTCAGTAGCTGACAGTGGTAATAATATGCTCAGTGTTTCACCTGGATCAATCCCGGCAGGTTTCCTGACACTTGTTGCTCCTGTTCACTTATCACTTGTTCACCTAGTAGTGAGTAGTTATTGCTACCACTTGTTCACCAAGTAGTAAGTAGTTATTGTTATCACTTGTTCACCTAGTAGTAAGTAGTTATTGTTATCACTTGTTCACCTAGTAGTGAGTAGTTATTGTTATCACTTGTTCACCTAGTAGTAAGTAGTTATTGTTATCACATGTTCACCTAGTAGTGAATAGTTATTGTTATCACTTGTTCACCTAGTAGTGAGTAGTTATTGTTATCACTTGTTCACCTAGTGTTAAATAGTTATTGTTATCACTTGTTCACAGTAACAGAGAAGACCAGTACAGTAACACAGAAGAACGAGTACACTACTACAGAAGACCAGTACAGTAACACAGAAGAACGGGTACACTTCTACGGAAGACCAGTACAGTAACACAGAAGAACGGGTACACTACTACAGAAGACCAATACAGTAACACAGAAGAACGGGTACACTACTACAGAAGACCAATACAGTAACACAGAAGAACGGGTACACTACTACAGAAGACCAGTACAGTAACACAGAAGAACGGGTACACTACTACAGAAGGCCAGTACAGTAACACAGAAGAACGGGTACAGTACAGTAACAGAGAAGACCAGCATAGTAACAGAGAAGACCAATACGGTAACAGAGAAGACCAGTACAGTAACACAGAAGAACGAGTACACAACTACAGAAGACCAGTACAGTAACACAGAAGAACGGGTACACTACTACAGAAGACCAGTACAGTAACACAGAAGAACGGGTACACTACTACAGAAGAACAGTACAGTAACACAGAAGAACGGGTACACTACTACAGAAGACCAGTACAGTAACACAGAAGAACGGGTACACTACTACAGAAGACCAGTACAGTAACACAGAAGAACGGGTACAGTACAGTAACAGAGAAGACCAGCATAGTAACAGGGAAGACCAATACGATAACAGAGATGACCAGTACAGAACAGTAATACTTGTTCACCTAGTGTTAAGTAGTTATTGTTATCACTTGTTCACCTAGCAGTGAGTAGTTATTGTTATCACATGTTTACCTAGTAGTGAGTAGTTATTGTTATCACTTGTTCACCTAGTGTTAAATAGTTATTGTTATCACTTGTTCACCTATTAGAAATTATTGTTATCACTTGTTCACCTAGTGTTAAGTAGTTATTGTTATCACTTGTTCACCTAGTAAGTTATTGTTATCACTTGTTCACCTAGTAAGTTATTGTTATCACTTGTTCACCTAGTAGTGAGTAGTTATTATCACTTGTTCACCTACTGTTAAGTAGTTATTCTTATCACTTGTTCACCTAGTAATAAGTAATTATCAATTGTTCACCTAGTAGTAAGTAGTTATCACTTGTTCACCTAGTAGTGAGTAGTTATTGTTATCACTTGATCAGCTGGCTGGATCCCGTCAACAATGTCTGTCAGCTGGTCTGTAATAATTGTATCATGTACTTGTAGTAATGTCAGATTATTATTATAATTATTTTTTTTTTTTTTTTTTATTAACACATCGTCGGTTCCCCACCAAGGCAGGGTGACCCACCAAGGCAGGGTGATCCACCAAGGCAGGGTGATCCACCAAGGCAGGGTGACCCACCAAGACAGGGTGACCCACCAAGGCAGGGTGACCCACCAAGGCAGGGTGATCCACCAAGGCAGGGTGATCCACCAAGGCAGGGTGACCCACCAAGACAGGGTGACCCACCAAGGCAGGGTGATCCACCAAGGCAGGGTGACCCACCAAGGCAGGGTGACCAACCAAGGCAGGGTGACCCACCAAGGCAGGGTGACCCACCAAGGCAGGGTGACCCATCAAGGCAGGGTGACCCACCAAGGCATGGTGACCCACCAAGGCAGGGTGACCCACCAAGGCAGGGTGACCCACCAAGGCAGGGTGACCCACCAAGGCAGGGTGACCCACCAAGGCAGGGTGACCCACCAAGGCAGGGTGACCCAAAAAGGCAGGGTGACCCACCAAGGCATGGTGACCCACCAAGGCAGGGTGACCCACCAAGGCAGGGTGACCCACCAAGGCATGGTGACCCACCAAGGCATGGTGACCCACCAAGGCAGGGTGACCCACCAAGGCAGGGTGACCCACCAAGGCAGGGTGACCCACCAAGGCATGGTGACCCACCAAGGCAGGGTGACCCACCAAGGCAGGGTGACCCACCAAGGCAGGGTGACCCACCAAGGCAGGGTGACCCACCAAGGCATGGTGACCCACCAAGGCAGGGTGACCCACCAAGGCAGGGTGACCCACCAAAGAATGGTGACCCACCAAGCATGGTGACCCACCAAGGCAGGGTGACCCACCAAGGCAGGGTGACCCACCAAGGCAGGGTGACCCACCAAGTCATGGTGACCCACCAAGGCATGGTGACCCACCAAGGCAGGGTGACCCACCAAGGCAGGGTGACCCACCAAGGCAGGGTGACCCACCAAGGCATGGTGACCCACCAAGGCATGGTGACCCACCAAGGCAGGGTGACCCACCAAGGAAGGGTGACCCACCAAGGCAGGGTGACCCACCAAGGCATGGTGACCCACCAAGGCAGGGTGACCCACCAAGGCAGGGTGACCCACCAAGGCAGGGTGACCCACCAAGGCATGGTGACCCACCAAGGCATGATGACCCACTAAGGCAGGGTGACCCACCAAGGCAGGGTGACCCACCAAGGCAAGGTGACCCACCAAGGCAGGGTGACCCACCAAGGCAGGGTGACCCACCAAGGCAGGGGGACCCACCAAGGCAGGGTGACCCACCAAGGCATGGTGACCCACCAAGGCAGGATGACCCACCAAGGCAGGATGACCCACCAAGGCAGGGTGACCCACCAAGGAAGGGTGACCCACCAAGGCAGGGTGACCCACAAAGGCATGGTGACCCACCAAGGCATGGTGACCCACCAAGGCAGGGTGACCCTCCAAGGCAGGGTGACCCTCCAAGGCATGGTGACCCTCCAAGGCAGGGTGACCCTCCAAGGCATGGTGACCCACCAAGGCATGGTGACCCACAAAGGCATGGTGACCCACCAAGGCATGGTGACCCACCAAGGCATGGTGACCCACCAAGGCAGGGTGACCCACCAAGGCAGGGTGACCCACAAAGGCATGGTGACCCACAAAGGCATGGTGACCCACCAAGGCATGGTGACCCACCAAGGCAGGGTGACCCACCAAGGAAGGGTGACCCACCAAGGCAGGGTGACCCACAAAGGCATGGTGACCCACCAAGGCATGGTGACCCACCAAGGCATGGTGACCCACCAAGGCAGGGTGACCCTCCAAGGCATGGTGACCCACCAAGGCATGGTGACCCACTAAGGCAGGGTGACCCACCAAGGCAAGGTGACCCACCAAGGCATGGTGACCCACCAAGGCAGGGTGGCCCACCAAGGCAGGGTGACCTACCAAGGCAGGGTGACCCACCAAGGCAGGGTGACCCACCAAGGCAGGGTGACCCACCAAGGCATGGTGACCCACCAAGGCAGGGTGACCCACCAAGGCAGGGTGACCCACCAATTTCAGGGTGACCCACCAAGGCAGGGTGACCCACCAAGGCAGGGTGACCCACAAAGGCAGGGTGACCCACAAAGGCAGGGTGACCCACCAAGGCAGGGTGACCCACCAAGGCAGGGTGACCCACCAAGGCAGGGTGACCCACCAAGGCATGGTGACCCACCAAGGCAGGGTGACCCACCAAGGCAGGGTGACCCACCAAGGCAGGGTGACCCACCAAGGCATAGTGACCCACCAAGGCAGGGTGACCCACCAAAGAATGGTGACCCACCAAGGCAGGGTGACCCACCAAGGCAGGGTGACCCACCAAGGCAGGGTGACCCACCAAGTCATGGTGACCCACCAAGGCATGGTGACCCACCAAGGCAGGGTGACCCACCAAGGCAGGGTGACCCACCAAGGCAGGGTGACCCACCAAGGCATGGTGACCCACCAAGGCATGGTGACCCACCAAGGCAGGGTGACCCACCAAGGCATGGTGACCCACCAAGGCAGGGTGACCCACCAAGGCAGGGTGACCCACCAAGGCAGGGTGACCCACCAAGGCAGGGTGACCCACCAAGGCAGGGTGACCCACCAAGTCATGGTGACCCACAAAGGCAGGGTGACCCACCAAGGCAGGGTGACCCACCAAGGCAGGGTGACCCACCAAGGCAGGGTGACCCACCAAGGCAGGGTGACCCACCAAGTCATGGTGACCCACCAAGGCATGGTGACCCACCAAGGTAGGGTGACCCACCAAGGCAGGGTGACCCACCAAGGCAGGGTGACCCACCAAGGCATGGTGACCCACCAAGGCAGGGTGACCCACCAAAGCAGAGTGACCCACCAAGGCATGGTGACCCACCAAGGCAGGGTGACCCACCAAGGCAGGGTGACCCACCAAGGCAGGGTGACCCACCAAGGAATGGTGACCCACCAAGGCAGGGTGACCCACCAAGGCAGGGTGACCCACCAAGGCAGGGTGACCCACCAAGGCAGGGTGACCCACCAAGGCATGGTGACCCACCAAGGCAGGGTGACCCACCAAGGCAGGGTGACCCACCAAGGCATGGTGACCCACCAAGGCATGATGACCCACTAAGGCAGGGTGACCCACCAAGGCAGGGTGACCCACTAAGGCAGGGTGACCCACCAAGGCAAGGTGACCCACCAAGGCATGGTGACCCACCAAGGCAGGGTGGCCCACCAAGGCAGGGTGACCTACCAAGGCAGGGTGACCCACCAAGGCAGGGTGACCCACCAAGGCAGGGTGACCCACCAAGGCATGGTGACCCACCAAGGCAGGGTGACCCACCAAGGCAGGGTGACCCACCAATTTCAGGGTGACCCACCAAGGCAGGGTGACCCACAAAGGCAGGGTGACCCACAAAGGCAGGGTGACCCACCAAGGCAGGGTGACCCACCAAGGCAGGGTGACCCACCAAGGCAGGGTGACCCACCAAGGCATGGTGACCCACCAAGGCAGGGTGACCCACCAAGGCAGGGTGACCCACCAAGGCAGGGTGACCCACCAAGGCATAGTGACCCACCAAGGCAGGGTGACCCACCAAAGAATGGTGACCCACCAAGGCAGGGTGACCCACCAAGGCAGGGTGACCCACCAAGGCAGGGTGACCCACCAAGTCATGGTGACCCACCAAGGCATGGTGACCCACCAAGGCAGGGTGACCCACCAAGGCAGGGTGACCCACCAAGGCAGGGTGACCCACCAAGGCATGGTGACCCACCAAGGCATGGTGACCCACCAAGGCAGGGTGACCCACCAAGGCATGGTGACCCACCAAGGCAGGGTGACCCACCAAGGCAGGGTGACCCACCAAGGCAGGGTGACCCACCAAGGCAGGGTGACCCACCAAGGCAGGGTGACCCACCAAGTCATGGTGACCCACAAAGGCAGGGTGACCCACCAAGGCAGGGTGACCCACCAAGGCAGGGTGACCCACCAAGGCAGGGTGACCCACCAAGTCATGGTGACCCACCAAGGCATGGTGACCCACCAAGGTAGGGTGACCCACCAAGGCAGGGTGACCCACCAAGGCAGGGTGACCCACCAAGGCATGGTGACCCACCAAGGCAGGGTGACCCACCAAAGCAGAGTGACCCACCAAGGCATGGTGACCCACCAAGGCAGGGTGACCCACTAAGGCAGGGTGACCCACCAAGGCAGGGTGACCCACCAAGGAATGGTGACCCACCAAGGCAGGGTGACCCACCAAGGCAGGGTGACCCACCAAGGCAGGGTGACCCACCAAGGCAGGGTGACCCACCAAGGCATGGTGACCCACCAAGGCAGGGTGACCCACCAAGGCAGGGTGACCCACCAAGGCATGGTGACCCACCAAGGCATGATGACCCACTAAGGCAGGGTGACCCACCAAGGCAGGGTGACCCACCAAGGCATGGTGACCCACCAAGGCATGGTGACCCACCAAGGCAGGGTGACCCACCAAGGCATGGTGACCCACCAAGGCAGGGTGACCCACCAAGGCAGGGGGACCCACCAAGGCAGGGTGACCCACCAAGGCATGGTGACCCACCAAGGCAGAATGACCCACCAAGGCAGGATGACCCACCAAGGCAGGGTGACCCACCAAGGAAGGGTGACCCACCAAGGCAGGGTGACCCAAAAAGGCATGGTGACCCACCAAGGCATGGTGACCCACCAAGACAGGGTGACCCACCAAGGCAGGGTGACCCTCCAAGGCATGGTGACCCACCAAGGCATGGTGACCCACTAAGGCAGGGTGACCCACCAAGGCAGGGTGACCCACCAAGGCAGGGTGACCCACCAAGGCATGGTGACCCACCAAGGCAGGGTGACCCACCAAGGCAGGGTGACCTACCAAGGCAGGGTGACCCACCAAGGCAGGGTGACCCACTAAGGCAGGGTGACCCACCAAGGCAGGGTGACCCACCAAGGCAGGGTGACCCACCAAGGCATGGTGACCCACCAAGGCAGGGTGACCCACCAAGGCAGGGTGACCTACCAATGCAGGGTGACCCACCAAGGCAGGGTGACCCACCAAGGCAGGGTGACCCACCAAGGCATGGTGACCCACCAAGGCAGGGTGACCCACCAAGGCAGGGTGACCCACCAATTTCAGGGTGACCCACCAAGGCAGGGTGACCCACCAAGGCAGGGTGACCCACCAAGGCAGGGTGACCCACCAAGGCAGGGTGACCCACCAAGTCATGGTGACCCACCAAGGCATGGTGACCCACCAAGGTAGGGTGACCCACCAAGGCAGGGTGACCCACCAAGGCAGGGTGACCCACCAAGGCATGGTGACCCACCAAGGCAGGGTGACCCACCAAAGCAGAGTGACCCACCAAGGCATGGTGACCCACCAAGGCAGGGTGACCCACTAAGGCAGGGTGACCCACCAAGGCAGGGTGACCCACCAAGGCATGGTGACCCACCAAGGCAGGGTGACCCACCAAGGAATGGTGACCCACCAAGGCAGGGTGACCCACCAAGGCAGGGTGACCCACCAAGGCAGGGTGACCCACCAAGGCAGGGTGACCCACCAAGGCATGGTGACCCACCAAGGCAGGGTGACCCACCAAGGCAGGGTGACCCACCAAGGCATGGTGACCCACCAAGGCATGATGACCCACTAAGGCAGGGTGACCCACCAAGGCAGGGTGACCCACCAAGGCATGGTGACCCACCAAGGCAGGGTGACCCACCAAGGCATGGTGACCCACCAAGGCAGGGTGACCCACCAAGGCAGGGGGACCCACCAAGGCAGGGTGACCCACCAAGGCATGGTGACCCACCAAGGCAGGATGACCCACCAAGGCAGGATGACCCACCAAGGCAGGGTGACCCACCAAGGAAGGGTGACCCACCAAGGCAGGGTGACCCACAAAGGCATGGTGACCCACAAAGGCATGGTGACCCACCAAGACAGGGTGACCCACCAAGGCAGGGTGACCCTCCAAGGCATGGTGACCCACCAAGGCATGGTGACCCACTAAGGCAGGGTGACCCACCAAGGCAGGGTGACCCACCAAGGCAGGGTGACCCACCAAGGCATGGTGACCCACCAAGGCAGGGTGACCCACCAAGGCAGGGTGACCTACCAAGGCAGGGTGACCCACCAAGGCAGGGTGACCCACCAAGGCAGGGTGACCTACCAAGGCATGGTGACCCACCAAGGCAGGGTGACCCACCAAGGCAGGGTGACCCACCAAGGCAGGGTGACCCACCAAGGCATGGTGACCCACCAAGGCATGGTGACCCACCAAGGCAGGGTGACCCACCAAGGCAGGGTGACCCACCAAGGCATGGTGACCTACCAAGGCAGGGTGACCCACCAAGGCAGGGTGACCCACCAAGGCAGGGTGACCCACCAAGGCAGGGTGACCCACCAAGGCAGGGTGACCCACCAAGGCATGGTGACCCACCAAGGCAGGGTGACCCACCAAGGCAGGGTGACCCACCAAGGCAGGGTGACCCACCAAGTCATGGTGACCCACCAAGGCATGGTGACCCACCAAGGCAGGGTTACCCACCAAGGCAGGGTGACCCACCAAGGCAGGGTGACCCACCAAGGCAGGGTGACCCACCAAGTCATGGTGACCCACCAAGGCATGGTGACCCACCAAGGCAGGGTGACCCACCAAGGCAGGGTGACCCACCAAGGCAGGGTGACCCACCAAGGCATGGTGACCCACCAAGGCAGGGTGACCCACCAAGGCATGGTGACCCACCAAGGCATGGTGACCCACTAAAGCAGGGTGACCCACGAAGGCAGGGTGACCCACCAAGGCATGGTGACCCACCAAGGCAGGGTGACCCACCAAGGAATGGTGACCCACCAAGGCAGGGTGACCCACCAAGGCAGGGTGACCCACCAAGGCAGGGTGACCCACCAAGGCATGGTGACCCACCAAGGCAGGGTGACCCACCAAGGCAGGGTGACCCACCAAGGCATGGTGACCCACCAAGGCATGATGACCCACTAAGGCAGGGTGACCCACCAAGGCAGGGTGACCCACCAAGGCATGGTGACCCACCAAGGCAGGGTGACCCACCAAGGCATGGTGACCCACCAAGGCAGGGTGACCCACCAAGGCAGGGGGACCCACCAAGGCAGGGTGACCCACCAAGGCATGGTGACCCACCAAGGCAGGATGACCCACCAAGGCAGGATGACCCACCAAGGCAGGGTGACCCACCAAGGAAGGGTGACCCACCAAGGCAGGGTGACCCACAAAGGCATGGTGACCCACAAAGGCATGGTGACCCACCAAGACAGGGTGACCCACCAAGGCAGGGTGACCCTCCAAGGCATGGTGACCCACCAAGGCATGGTGACCCACTAAGGCAGGGTGACCCACCAAGGCAGGGTGACCCACCAAGGCAGGGTGACCCACCAAGGCATGGTGACCCACCAAGGCAGGGTGACCCACCAAGGCAGGGTGACCTACCAAGGCAGGGTGACCCACCAAGGCAGGGTGACCCACCAAGGCAGGGTGACCTACCAAGGCATGGTGACCCACCAAGGCAGGGTGACCCACCAAGGCAGGGTGACCCACCAATTTCAGGGTGACCCACCAAGGCAGGGTGACCCACCAAGGCAGGGTGACCCACCAAGGCAGGGTGACCCACCAAGGCAGGGTGACCCACCAAGGCAGGGTGACCCACCAAGGCATGGTGACCTACCAAGGCAGGGTGACCCACCAAGGCAGGGTGACCCACCAAGGCAGGGTGACCCACCAAGGCAGGGTGACCCACCAAGGCAGGGTGACCCACCAAGGCAGGGTGACCCACCAAGGCATGGTGACCCACCAAGGCAGGGTGACCCACCAAGGCAGGGTGACCCACCAAGGCAGGGTGACCCACCAAGTCATGGTGACCCACCAAGGCATGGTGACCCACCAAGGCAGGGTGACCCACCAAGGCAGGGTGACCCACCAAGGCAGGGTGACCCACCAAGGCAGGGTGACCCACCAAGTCATGGTGACCCACCAAGGCATGGTGACCCACGAAGGCAGGGTGACCCACCAAGGCAGGGTGACCCACCAAGGCAGGGTGACCCACCAAGGCATGGTGACCCACCAAGGCAGGGTGACCCACCAAGGCATGGTGACCCACCAAGGCATGGTGACCCACTAAAGCAGGGTGACCCACGAAGGCAGGGTGACCCACCAAGGCATGGTGACCCACCAAGGCAGGGTGACCCACCAAGGAATGGTGACCCACCAAGGCAGGGTGACCCACCAAGGCAGGGTGACCCACAAAGGCAGGGTGACCCACCAAGGCAGGGTGACCCACCAAGGCATGGTGACCCACCAAGGCAGGGTGACCCACCAAGGCAGGGTGACCCACCAAGGCATGGTGACCCACAAAGGCATGATGACCCACTAAGGCAGGGTGACCCACCAAGGCAGGGTGACCCACCAAGGCATGGTGACCCACCAAGGCAGGGTGACCCACCAAGGCATGGTGACCCACCAAGGCAGGGTGACCCACCAAGGCAGGGGGACCCACCAAGGCAGGGTGACCCACCAAGGCATGGTGACCCACCAAGGCAGGATGACCCACCAAGGCAGGATGACCCACCAAGGCAGGGTGACCCACCAAGGAAGGGTGACCCACCAAGGCAGGGTGACCCACCAAGGCAGGGTGACCCACCAAGGCATGGTGACCCACCAAGGCAGGGTGACCCACCAAGGCAGGGTGACCCACCAAGGCAGGGTGACCCACCAAGGCAGGGTGACCCACCAAGGCAGGGTGACCCACCAAGTCATGGTGACCCACCAAGGCAGGGTGACCCACCAAGGCATGGTGACCCACCAAGGCAGGGTGACCCACCAAGGCAGGGTGACCCACCAAGGCAGGGTGACCCACCAAGTCATGGTGACCCACCAAGGCATGGTGACCCACCAAGGCAGGGTTACCCACCAAGGCAGGGTGACCCACCAAGGCAGGGTGACCCACCAAGGCAGGGTGACCCACCAAGTCATGGTGACCCACCAAGGCATGGTGACCCACGAAGGCAGGGTGACCCACCAAGGCAGGGTGACCCACCAAGGCAGGGTGACCCACCAAGGCATGGTGACCCACCAAGGCAGGGTGACCCACCAAGGCATGGTGACCCACCAAGGCATGGTGACCCACTAAAGCAGGGTGACCCACGAAGGCAGGGTGACCCACCAAGGCATGGTGACCCACCAAGGCAGGGTGACCCACCAAGGAATGGTGACCCACCAAGGCAGGGTGACCCACCAAGGCAGGGTGACCCACCAAGGCAGGGTGACCCACCAAGGCAGGGTGACCCACCAAGGCATGGTGACCCACCAAGGCAGGGTGACCCACCAAGGCAGGGTGACCCACCAAGGCATGGTGACCCACCAAGGCATGATGACCCACTAAGGCAGGGTGACCCACCAAGGCAGGGTGACCCACCAAGGCATGGTGACCCACCAAGGCAGGGTGACCCACCAAGGCATGGTGACCCACCAAGGCAGGGTGACCCACCAAGGCAGGGGGACCCACCAAGGCAGGGTGACCCACCAAGGCATGGTGACCCACCAAGGCAGGATGACCCACCAAGGCAGGATGACCCACCAAGGCAGGATGACCCACCAAGGCAGGGTGACCCACCAAGGAAGGGTGACCCACCAAGGCAGGGTGACCCACCAAGGCAGGGTGACCCACCAAGGCAGGGTGACCCACCAAGGCAGGGTGACCCACCAAGGCAGGGTGACCCACCAAGGCAGGGTGACCCACCAAGTCATGGTGACCCACCAAGGCAGGGTGACCCACCAAGGCAGGGTGACCCACCAAGGCAGGGTGACCCACCAAGGCAGGGTGACCCACCAAGTCATGGTGACCCACCAAGGCATGGTGACCCACCAAGGCAGGGTGACCCACCAAGGCAGGGTGACCCACCAAGGCAGGGTGACCCACCAAGGCATGGTGACCCACCAAGGCAGGGTGACCCACCAAAGCAGAGTGACCCACCAAGGCATGGTGACCCACCAAGGCATGGTGACCCACTAAGGCAGGGTGACCCACCAAGGCAGGGTGACCCACCAAGGCATGGTGACCCACCAAGGCAGGGTGACCCACCAAGGAATGGTGACCCACCAAGGCAGGGTGACCCACCAAGGCAGGGTGACCCACCAAGGCAGGGTGACCCACCAAGGCATGGTGACCCACCAAGGCATGGTGACCCACCAAGGCATGGTGACCCACCAAGGCATTGTGACCCATTAAGGAAGGGTGACCCACCAAGGCATGGTGACCCACCAAGTCAGGGTGACCCACCAAGGCAGGGTGACCCACCAAGGCAGGGTGACCCACCAAGGCATGGTGACCCACCAAGGCATTGTGACCCATTAAGGAAGGGTGACCCACCAAGGCATGGTGACCCACGAAGGCAGGGTGACCCACCAAGGCAGGGTGACCCACCAAGGCAGGGTGACCCACCAAGGCAGGGTGACCCACCAAGTCATGGTGACCCACCAAGGCATGGTGACCCACCAAGGTAGGGTGACCCACCAAGGCAGGGTGACCCACCAAGGCAGGGTGACCCACCAAGGCATGGTGACCCACCAAGGCAGGGTGACCCACCAAGGCAGGGTGACCCACCAATTTCAGGGTGACCCACCAAGGCAGGGTGACCCACCAAGGCAGGGTGACCCACCAAGGCAGGGTGACCCACCAAGGCAGGGTGACCCACCAAGTCATGGTGACCCACCAAGGCATGGTGACCCACCAAGGTAGGGTGACCCACCAAGGCAGGGTGACCCACCAAGGCAGGGTGACCCACCAAGGCATGGTGACCCACCAAGGCAGGGTGACCCACCAAAGCAGAGTGACCCACCAAGGCATGGTGACCCACCAAGGCAGGGTGACCCACTAAGGCAGGGTGACCCACCAAGGCAGGGTGACCCACCAAGGCATGGTGACCCACCAAGGCAGGGTGACCCACCAAGGAATGGTGACCCACCAAGGCAGGGTGACCCACCAAGGCAGGGTGACCCACCAAGGCAGGGTGACCCACCAAGGCAGGGTGACCCACCAAGGCATGGTGACCCACCAAGGCAGGGTGACCCACCAAGGCAGGGTGTCCCACCAAGGCATGGTGACCCACCAAGGCATGATGACCCACTAAGGCAGGGTGACCCACCAAGGCAGGGTGACCCACCAAGGCATGGTGACCCACCAAGGCAGGGTGACCCACCAAGGCATGGTGACCCACCAAGGCAGGGTGACCCACCAAGGCAGGGGGACCCACCAAGGCAGGGTGACCCACCAAGGCATGGTGACCCACCAAGGCAGGATGACCCACCAAGGCAGGATGACCCACCAAGGCAGGGTGACCCACCAAGGAAGGGTGACCCACCAAGGCAGGGTGACCCACAAAGGCATGGTGACCCACAAAGGCATGGTGACCCACCAAGACAGGGTGACCCACCAAGGCAGGGTGACCCTCCAAGGCATGGTGACCCACCAAGGCATGGTGACCCACTAAGGCAGGGTGACCCACCAAGGCAGGGTGACCCACCAAGGCAGGGTGACCCACCAAGGCATGGTGACCCACCAAGGCAGGGTGACCCACCAAGGCAGGGTGACCTACCAAGGCAGGGTGACCCACCAAGGCAGGGTGACCCACCAAGGCAGGGTGACCTACCAAGGCATGGTGACCCACCAAGGCAGGGTGACCCACCAAGGCAGGGTGACCCACCAAGGCAGGGTGACCCACCAAGGCAGGGTGACCCACCAAGGCAGGGTGACCCACCAAGGCAGGGTGACCCACCAAGGCAGGGTGACCCACCAAGGCATGGTGACCTACCAAGGCAGGGTGACCCACCAAGGCAGGGTGACCCACCAAGGCAGGGTGACCCACCAAGGCAGGGTGACCCACCAAGGCAGGGTGACCCACCAAGGCAGGGTGACCCACCAAGGCATGGTGACCCACCAAGGCAGGGTGACCCACCAAGGCAGGGTGACCCACCAAGGCAGGGTGACCCACCAAGTCATGGTGACCCACCAAGGCATGGTGACCCACCAAGGCAGGGTTACCCACCAAGGCAGGGTGACCCACCAAGGCAGGGTGACCCACCAAGGCAGGGTGACCCACCAAGTCATGGTGACCCACCAAGGCATGGTGACCCACGAAGGCAGGGTGACCCAAGGCAGGGTGACCCACCAAGGCAGGGTGACCCACCAAGGCATGGTGACCCACCAAGGCAGGGTGACCCACCAAGGCATGGTGACCCACCAAGGCATGGTGACCCACTAAAGCAGGGTGACCCACGAAGGCAGGGTGACCCACCAAGGCATGGTGACCCACCAAGGCAGGGTGACCCACCAAGGAATGGTGACCCACCAAGGCAGGGTGACCCACCAAGGCAGGGTGACCCACCAAGGCAGGGTGACCCACCAAGGCAGGGTGACCCACCAAGGCATGGTGACCCACCAAGGCAGGGTGACCCACCAAGGCAGGGTGACCCACCAAGGCATGGTGACCCACCAAGGCATGATGACCCACTAAGGCAGGGTGACCCACCAAGGCAGGGTGACCCACCAAGGCATGGTGACCCACCAAGGCAGGGTGACCCACCAAGGCATGGTGACCCACCAAGGCAGGGTGACCCACCAAGGCAGGGGGACCCACCAAGGCAGGGTGACCCACCAAGGCATGGTGACCCACCAAGGCAGGATGACCCACCAAGGCAGGATGACCCACCAAGGCAGGGTGACCCACCAAGGAAGGGTGACCCACCAAGGCAGGGTGACCCACAAAGGCATGGTGACCCACAAAGGCATGGTGACCCACCAAGACAGGGTGACCCACCAAGGCAGGGTGACCCTCCAAGGCATGGTGACCCACCAAGGCATGGTGACCCACTAAGGCAGGGTGACCCACCAAGGCAGGGTGACCCACCAAGGCAGGGTGACCCACCAAGGCATGGTGACCCACCAAGGCAGGGTGACCCACCAAGGCAGGGTGACCTACCAAGGCAGGGTGACCCACCAAGGCAGGGTGACCCACCAAGGCAGGGTGACCTACCAAGGCATGGTGACCCACCAAGGCAGGGTGACCCACCAAGGCAGGGTGACCCACCAATTTCAGGGTGACCCACCAAGGCAGGGTGACCCACCAAGGCAGGGTGACCCACCAAGGCAGGGTGACCCACCAAGGCAGGGTGACCCACCAAGGCAGGGTGACCCACCAAGGCATGGTGACCTACCAAGGCAGGGTGACCCACCAAGGCAGGGTGACCCACCAAGGCAGGGTGACCCACCAAGGCAGGGTGACCCACCAAGGCAGGGTGACCCACCAAGGCAGTGTGACCCACCAAGGCATGGTGACCCACCAAGGCAGGGTGACCCACCAAGGCAGGGTGACCCACCAAGGCAGGGTGACCCACCAAGGCAGGGTGACCCACCAAGGCATGGTGACCCACCAAGGCAGGGTGACCCACCAAGGCAGGGTGACCCACCAAGGCAGGGTGACCCACCAAGGCAGGGTGACCCACCAAGTCATGGTGACCCACCAAGGCATGGTGACCCACGAAGGCAGGGTGACCCACCAAGGCAGGGTGACCCACCAAGGCAGGGTGACCCACCAAGGCATGGTGACCCACCAAGGCAGGGTGACCCACCAAGGCATGGTGACCCACCAAGGCATGGTGACCCACTAAAGCAGGGTGACCCACGAAGGCAGGGTGACCCACCAAGGCATGGTGACCCACCAAGGCAGGGTGACCCACCAAGGAATGGTGACCCACCAAGGCAGGGTGACCCACCAAGGCAGGGTGACCCACAAAGGCAGGGTGACCCACCAAGGCAGGGTGACCCACCAAGGCATGGTGACCCACCAAGGCAGGGTGACCCACCAAGGCAGGGTGACCCACCAAGGCATGGTGACCCACAAAGGCATGATGACCCACTAAGGCAGGGTGACCCACCAAGGCAGGGTGACCCACCAAGGCATGGTGACCCACCAAGGCAGGGTGACCCACCAAGGCATGGTGACCCACCAAGGCAGGGTGACCCACCAAGGCAGGGGGACCCACCAAAGCAGGGTGACCCACCAAGGCATGGTGACCCACCAAGGCAGGATGACCCACCAAGGCAGGATGACCCACCAAGGCAGGGTGACCCACCAAGGAAGGGTGACCCACCAAGGCAGGGTGACCCACCAAGGCAGGGTGACCCACCAAGGCATGGTGACCCACCAAGGCAGGGTGACCCACCAAGGCAGGGTGACCCACCAAGGCAGGGTGACCCACCAAGGCAGGGTGACCCACCAAGGCAGGGTGACCCACCAAGTCATGGTGACCCACCAAGGCAGGGTGACCCACCAAGGCATGGTGACCCACCAAGGCAGGGTGACCCACCAAGGCAGGGTGACCCACCAAGGCAGGGTGACCCACCAAGTCATGGTGACCCACCAAGGCATGGTGACCCACCAAGGCAGGGTTACCCACCAAGGCAGGGTGACCCACCAAGGCAGGGTGACCCACCAAGGCAGGGTGACCCACCAAGTCATGGTGACCCACCAAGGCATGGTGACCCACGAAGGCAGGGTGACCCACCAAGGCAGGGTGACCCACCAAGGCATGGTGACCCACCAAGGCATGGTGACCCACCAAGGCAGGGTGACCCAGCAAGGCATGGTGACCCACCAAGGCATGGTGACCCACTAAAGCAGGGTGACCCACGAAGGCAGGGTGACCCACCAAGGCATGGTGACCCACCAAGGCAGGGTGACCCACCAAGGAATGGTGACCCACCAAGGCAGGGTGACCCACCAAGGCAGGGTGACCCACCAAGGCAGGGTGACCCACCAAGGCAGGGTGACCCACCAAGGCATGGTGACCCACCAAGGCAGGGTGACCCACCAAGGCAGGGTGACCCACCAAGGCATGGTGACCCACCAAGGCATGATGACCCACTAAGGCAGGGTGACCCACCAAGGCAGGGTGACCCACCAAGGCATGGTGACCCACCAAGGCAGGGTGACCCACCAAGGCATGGTGACCCACCAAGGCAGGGTGACCCACCAAGGCAGGGGGACCCACCAAGGCAGGGTGACCCACCAAGGCATGGTGACCCACCAAGGCAGGATGACCCACCAAGGCAGGATGACCCACCAAGGCAGGATGACCCACCAAGGCAGGGTGACCCACCAAGGAAGGGTGACCCACCAAGGCAGGGTGACCCACCAAGGCAGGGTGACCCACCAAGGCAGGGTGACCCACCAAGGCAGGGTGACCCACCAAGGCAGGGTGACCCACCAAGGCAGGGTGACCCACCAAGTCATGGTGACCCACCAAGGCAGGGTGACCCACCAAGGCAGGGTGACCCACCAAGGCAGGGTGACCCACCAAGGCAGGGTGACCCACCAAGTCATGGTGACCCACCAAGGCATGGTGACCCACCAAGGCAGGGTGACCCACCAAGGCAGGGTGACCCACCAAGGCAGGGTGACCCACCAAGGCATGGTGACCCACCAAGGCAGGGTGACCCACCAAAGCAGAGTGACCCACCAAGGCATGGTGACCCACCAAGGCATGGTGACCCACTAAGGCAGGGTGACCCACCAAGGCAGGGTGACCCACCAAGGCATGGTGACCCACCAAGGCAGGGTGACCCACCAAGGAATGGTGACCCACCAAGGCAGGGTGACCCACCAAGGCAGGGTGACCCACCAAGGCAGGGTGACCCACCAAGGCATGGTGACCCACCAAGGCATGGTGACCCACCAAGGCATGGTGACCCACCAAGGCATTGTGACCCATTAAGGAAGGGTGACCCACCAAGGCATGGTGACCCACCAAGGCAGGGTGACCCACCAAGGCAGGGTGACCCACCAAGGCAGGGTGACCCACCAAGGCATGGTGACCCACCAAGGCATTGTGACCCATTAAGGAAGGGTGACCCACCAAGGCATGGTGACCCACGAAGGCAGGGTGACCCACCAAGGCAGGGTGACCCACCAAGGCAGGGTGACCCACCAAGGCAGGGTGACCCACCAAGGCATGGTGACCCACCAAGGCATGATGACCCACTAAGGCAGGGTGACCCACCAAGGCAGGGTGACCCACCAAGGAATGGTGACCCACCAAGGCAGGGTGACCCACCAAGGCATGGTGACCCACCAAGGCAGGGTGACCCACCAAGGCAGGGGGACCCAGCAAGGCAGGGTGACCCACCAAGGCAGGGTGACCCACCAAGGCATGGTGACCCACCAAGGCAGGATGACCCACCAAGGCAGGATGACCCACCAAGGCAGGGTGACCCACCAAGGAAGGGTGACCCACCAATGCAGGGTGACCCACAAAGGCATGGTGACCCACCAAGGCATGGTGACCCACCAAGACAGGGTGACCCACCAAGGCAGGGTGACCCTCCAAGGCATGGTGACCCACCAAGGCATGGTGACCCACTAAGGCAGGGTGACCCACCAAGGCAGGGTGACCCACCAAGGCAGGGTGACCCACCAAGGCATGGTGACCCACCAAGGCAGGGTGGCCCAATGTTACAAAAAACGCGATTCTAAAAGTTTAGAGATCTCCAGTGAATACTAGAAAGGACTGCCCTTCTAGCATCCAGCCTGTTACTGGGTTTTCGTAACAAGTAGTCAGTATCCTTGTCCAATTATCCATTAAAATTCAGTATGGTTCAATAGTGCTTTAGGATTACAACTGGTAGGCTACTAACTAGAGATATTAAAATTTAATAAATTTATTAAGTCTATAAGTTGTCTAGAGGTATATTATCAAAGTAAATTAAATCACAGCAATCAAAATAAAATCACTCTCTCGAGTTCAATATTATTGTGCTGAAAGCACATATCACATTTATAATTCTCAAGTACCGTCAGGTACATTAACATTTAATAAGATATTACAAATATGTACAAGTAAGTGTGTATGCGTGTAAGTGCTCTTAAGTAGTTAGCTATGTCTCAAGACTCGAATAAGACTTAAACAAGTGACTGACAAAGTCCTCAAATAAACTAACTTCTTGACCGACTGGCAACCCGAACAGTCTGCTTGAACAACAAAGAATGCTAAGCCCAATAGCAATGCAATATCAAGCGACTGCGATACAGAATCAGGAACTGGGAAATAATATAACACTAAGTAGGGACCATCTGCAGATCCTCCACAAGTTACAAAACTCCCATAGGAAAAACGCGACTGTGACAATACACAGGAACCAGTACAAAATTAGGTCAGAAGCTATAGCTAAGGACCTGAGATGTTCAGAGTGTCTATGTGACACACAACCTCAGTACAACGTCGAAAATCACAAAGTCTTTACAATGTTCTGTGAACAAAGTTCTACAGAACTAATAAGAATAATGAGACAGACAATCTGTCCAACCAGCAAGCGAGTCTCGAGCAGACTGACTACTTCACGAGAGGTGAGGACACCCCCCCCCTCGATCACGTGATAGCTACGTGGACAACTGCAGCTCAGAAGCCGGCAGTATAACGAGCGACAAGCGATAATTACAGTAGTTTGACAATCAAGACTAACTGAGCACATTTTATATACATCCTAACAACATAAGTCAAATAAGAATATAAAGCAATATATTTACGATTTAGCTATTATCGCAAATATAAGCAATATAAAATTATATGAAAAGATAATATACATTACATATATACATAATAATCATTGTAACCCATTCAGGGGTTGCAACACCCCCCCCCAACACGACATAGGGTCGCACTAGGAGTTGCATGTTGTTTTTCACATTATTTCTGATTACTCATATCAATATTATTATCAAAATAAATATTAATGAATGTCTCTTGTGCCAAGCACCTCTACAATTTCACAGCGTCCATCACTAGGATATGTCCCTATGTACTAGGGCAGTACACAGTATCGTATCTCTTCATACTCGTGGTTATATACAAGGAGGGCACATTGAGGCTCGATCATAGTAGAGGAGACTGCATTCCACTCTTAAGTAGTGGTTGTGGAATGCGAGGCACTATGAACATCTGAGTATGAAACAGCTTAAGGTGTGTAGTGAGGGGGGGTCTGCGACAGGACAGTGTTGTGTCACGCAGTACATCACCCGCACCACACTACTCACTCAACACTCAGCTTGTCTCCTCCTCACACAACAATACTGTAAATACATAAAGATAATAATTAGACATGACATGAGTATATATATAGTTAATATGGGCTGGAGGGATTAAGTTACTTTACTGAATTTGACATAGCAAGTAACAAAAGGTATTTGGGCATAAAATTACGTTAATTAAATGTAACTGATAATTATTAAGGACGAGACAGAGCGTCGGCAATTACATTACAATGACCACTTATGTGTTTTATACTAATAGAATAAGGTTGGATTCTGAGGGCCCACCTCATGATCCTAGCATTTTTACTTTTCATGGTATTAATATAAGTGAGTGGATTGTGGTCTGGAAAAACGTTAATTTTAAATGGAGAAGTGCCCAAATACACGTCAAAATGTTCCAATGACACCACAAGAGCTAGAGCCTCTTTCTCAATAGTGGCATAATTTTTCTGGTGTCGTTTAAGGTTAGATGAATAGTAACATATAGGATGGAGAATGTCAGTGGATGTTGACTGTTGGAGCAGCACAGCACCCACTGCATAGCCACTCGCATCTATATGTAAAAAGAAGGGAAGATTGAAATTAGGACTCTTCAACACAGGAGCAGAGGATAGCAAGCGCTTCAACCTTTTGAACGAGTCTGAACAATCTCTAGTCCAGGTGAACTGAACTTTGCTACTAGTAAGCTCAGTGAGAGGAGCTGCAATCTGAGAAAAGTTTGGACAGAACCTGCGATAATATCCTGCCATACCCAGGAATCTCTGTACTCCTTTCCTATCCTGTGGCACTGGAAATTCAGAAATTGCACGAACCTTAGCCTCAATAGGAGCAACCTCACCTTGGCCGATACAAAAGCCTAAATAGGTAATCTTGGCTTGACCAAAACTACATTTAGCTAAGTTAACAGTGAAGTTGTAGTGCGCCAGTCTCTCAAACAATGCTCTGAGACGCGTCAAGTGCTGTTCCCACTCGTCACTGTACACCACTAAGTCGTCAAGGTAGGCTTCTACTCCTTCTAAGTTGTGGGTCAACTCATTCATTATACGTTGGAATGAAGAAGCCGCGTTACATAGGCCGAAGGGGGTGACGAGGTAGTTAAACAATCCATCTTGAACAGTAAAAGCAGATATTTCTTGAGCACGTTCAGTAAGCAGGACTTGATAATAGCCTCGTAAGAGATCTAAACGGCTGACAAACTGGGCTCCTGACACACGGTCAATAAGGTCGTCAATGCGAGGTAGAGGATAACCATCAGGCAAGGTGACAGAGTTCACTTTCCTGTAATCAGTGCACATCCTGAAACTACCGTCAGGTTTAGGCACTAAAATACAGGGAGATGCCCATGGACTTTTACTGCGCTCAATAAGTCCGTGAGATAACAGAAAATCAACCTCTTCTCTCAATGCTTTATGCTTTGTTGGACTCATCCTATATGGTGATTGCTTAATGGGTGATGCTCCCTGTACATCAACGTCATGTACACCCAGAGTACAACGTTTAGGAACATCACCGAACAATTCAGGGAAATGCAAAATCATGTTTTTAATATTACCAGCTTTATCAATTCCAAGGTTACTAAGAAAATCGTCTAGTGATTGTAGAGTCACTGAATTTTCTAAACGAACCTCTATACCTCTAGAGATGTCAGGTAGACTGACGTTTTCTTCCTCTGTCCTAGGAAGAATAGAAGTAGTAGGTAGAGGACTAGCGTAGTATGCCTTAAGCTGGTTAACATGGTACACATGATTAGATTTCTTTTTCCCAGGCGTACGTACCAAATAATTTACCTCGCTAAGCTTTTTCACTACTTCCAGGGGACCATCATACCTGGCTTGTAGAGCATGACCTGGTACTAATTTCCGAGCCATCACCTTATCTCGTGCTTTAAAAGAACGAGAGACAGCACGCTTGTCATAATGTTGCTTCATTCTAGCTTGGGCTGAAACTAGGTTTTTCGAAGCTAGCTCTCTAGCGGCTGTCAAATGTTGCTGCATTAATGAA
Organism: Cherax quadricarinatus; assembly: GCF_038502225.1. NCBI lineage: Eukaryota > Metazoa > Arthropoda > Malacostraca > Decapoda > Parastacidae > Cherax > Cherax quadricarinatus. Next base: position 129,972 of record NW_027195469.1, read on the forward strand.
GGTGAAGTACTCAGTGATGGATTTGATTTTCCTGTCCACACGTCTTTCAACACTGCAAGAGGACCACGCACTTGGTGTCCGAATATTAATTCAAACGGACTAAATCCGAGACTTTCTTGCTCACTTTCTCTCATAGCGAACAGAAGAAAAGGTATACCCTCATCCCAGTCTCTAGAAAAATGTTCACAATAAGCTCTCATCATGGACTTCAGTGTCTGATGAAATCTCTCTAGAGCACCTTGTGACTGTGGATGATAACTGGTTGAAAGTACAGACTTTATTCCTAGGTGGGATAATGCTTCTCGAAAGATCTTAGAAGTGAAATTAGATCCCTGATCTGATTGTATCTCTCGTGGCAATCCAACCTGGGAGAAAAATTTCATCAGCGCTCTCACAATAGCATGAGCATTAATTTTTCTCATAGGAATAGCTTCGGGATAGCGTGTTGCAGCGTCCATAATAGTAAATAGGTATTGGTTTCCTAGTTTGGTTCTAGGCAAAGGACCAACACAATAATAAGACGTGAGAATGGTTCACCATGCACGGTGATAGGAATGAGAGGCGCAGGTGGAGGTGTGTGCGCTGGCTTGCCTGTCACTTGACACACGTGGCAACGTCGCACATGATCAGCTACTGTTTCCTTCATCTTTGGCCAAGTAAAATGTTTTGCCAGTTTACCGAGTGTCTTCTTGACACCCAAATGTCCTCCTATGGGACTATTGTGAGCAAAATCAATGGCTTGTTCACGAAATGTATCTGGTAACACAACGAGATGCTTGACTGTCGTGGAAACACTATCAGCTGACAACTTACATGTATTTTTCTCCATCAGTACACCGTTACTATAATAGTAACAATTACCGAGATCCTTTGCTTCACTCTCAGTAACTGCTATATCTCTCAGTTTTTCCAGTGACTGATCAACAAACTGATCCTTGATTAAATCATCATGAGTAAGAAATTTAACGTCAGTTGTGTCCTGACTAGGTTGATGACCAGGGGGAGTCAGTGTTAATGATCCTGGGCGCAGAGCGTCACTAAACAACATATTCAACCCCAAATCATTGTCATCAACTAACTCAACAGGAGACAAGGATGGTTGTTGTATCTTTGACATAGCTCTAGTAATTGCGCTGAGAGGAAATAAAATAGGTTTCTCTCTACAAGCTTCAATGGCATAATTATCATCAGTGGTATTATCAATCACAAGTGGTTCTTTACATATACCAGCATGAAGGATATCGTTCCCTATCAACAAGTCCACTGACCTGATGGGAAATACACCACTGGATATACCCACTGAAATATAACCAGTATAATAGCTTGTTTCAATATAAACTTTGTGCAGAGGCACTTTTATAACAGCCCCTCCATAGGCTTCTAACAATACATCTATCTTGCAATAGGTATCGTCAGTTATGGGCAGTACATCTTCTCTTAATAAGGTGAGATAACTACCAGTGTCTCTAAAAGAAATTATCTCAGTTAGATGTGATTCGTCAAATCCTACTTTATCTCTCGAAAAGTAAGGACTCATCGCTGAACGAATCTTTTCGTCAGATACACTTTCTGACGCTAGTCATCTATCTTGAGTAACATTATCTAAAACAGTAGGATCAGAGGTATTGCTAGGATTTTGGTGCCTTTGTTGCTCTGAAGAGGATACGACTTGAGTGGGGGCGCCAGCCGCACGACTGTTTCTTGTATCTCCTTCTAACTTATAGCAATACTCTCTAGTATGTCCTTTTCTGTTACAATAGGTACATTTAACTTTCTTCTCGATACCAGATTTCTGTCTAGCCACAGAGACAGTTTCAGGATTGTGAGTTTTCCTGGTAATGGTACGAGAAGTTACAGTAACAGGTACATCAGGCCGGCAATGAGCAGCTGATTTAGGTTGCCAACTTCTAGGACAATTTTTAGTTACCTTGTTTCTGAGTGTTTTAGTATGTACAAGTTTGTGAGAAATTTCGTAATTGTCTGCTAATGCTGCAGTTTCCAGAATATCTGAGGTAGTATGATCGATCAGATATTCTTGTATGTCAGCAGACATACAGTTGTTAAACTCTTCGTGTAGTAACAACTGAACAAGGCTGTCGTAGCTGTTACACTTGGCAGACCTACACCATCTCTCAAATGCAACTTTTTTCTCACGAGCAAACTCTACACAAGTTTGGTCTTTTCGTCGTTGTAACGTACGAAATGCTCTTTGATAACTTACAGGTAACAAGTTATATGTCTCTTGAATAGTTTGTTTGACAGCGTCATAACTAATGTACTTGGAAAATGGTAAGGCTGCAGAACACGTTTGAGCTCTTCCCGTCAACACTGTATGCAGCAATGTTGCCCAGTGCTTACGTGGCCAGTTCATGGCACGTGCCTGGTTCTCAAACACATCAAAATAGGTGTCTAAGTCACTTTCAAAAAACTTAGGAACCATGGATGCAGCTTTCTGCACATTAAATGTGTCCTGTGATCTATCAGTCTGTTGTCTTAACAGACGAACATTTTCTCTTTGGAAATCTTCTTCGTTCAATCTCCTCTGTGCCTCAATTTGTGCAGTCTGCAACATAATGAGGCGTTCCAACCTCTCAAACTGTTCCTGAGAGATAGGACCAGTGGGTAATGGAGGAGTAGGGAAATTAACATGGTCTGGACGGTCCTTAGGTCGGACACTTGGTCCAGCCGTCTCTAGAGTGTCTAGATCTGGTCTAGGATAAGTAAATACAGGTGTAGTATACACTGTACTAGTATTAGGCTGTGTCATACTACCAGCTATACTCTGTACTAATGTGTCAGTGAGGGAAGGCGTGAGCGAGAACTGAGCTACACTAGGCTCAGACACTAGGCTCGCTTCTGCTCTAGTTGCTCTTTCATCTTCATCAAATAGAGTCATACTTCCCAATTGTGACACTAGATTTTCTGAATCTGAATCATAATCAGACATCTCTGTACGAGCAGGAAACAATATATCTTTAATTAACGCTCTGACAGTTTCAGGGGTGTAATTCCTGTTATACGTCACACCGAGATACTTGGCTACTTGCCAACACATCTGAAGTTTTAATGTACTCAACTCAGACAAAGTCAGAGTATCAATTAACTGTTTCACGTTGGCATACATCACGAAAATAATTGTACTACGAGAGAGTGATTGTGGAAAACTATAATCCTAATAGGAATTTTAGTGTTGGTTGTCTTAGAGCTAGAGCTCATCAACAGTATTTCCATCTCCTTGGATCAAGAGACTCAGTCAGGTACATACATCCACCTGGTATGTTGTACAAGACTAAACTCAAAGTCTTCAGATTAGGAAAGTACTCAAAGTGTTTGATCATAGAGGTACTAGTTTGTCAAACTGGACAATTTCTCCAACACCTTGGATCAAGAGCCTCCCGGACAGGCCCCCATTTGTTACAAAAAACGCGATTCTAAAAGTTTAGAGATCTCCAGTGAATACTAGAAAGGACTGCCCTTCTAGCATCCAGCCTGTTACTGGGTTTTCGTAACAAGTAGTCAGTATCCTTGTCCAATTATCCATTAAAATTCAGTATGGTTCAATAGTGCTTTAGGATTACAACTGGTAGGCTACTAACTAGAGATATTAAAATTTAATAAATTTATTAAGTCTATAAGTTGTCTAGAGGTATATTATCAAAGTAAATTAAATCACAGCAATCAAAATAAAATCACTCTCTCGAGTTCAATATTATTGTGCTGAAAGCACATATCACATTTATAATTCTCAAGTACCGTCAGGTACATTAACATTTAATAAGATATTACAAATATGTACAAGTAAGTGTGTATGCGTGTAAGTGCTCTTAAGTAGTTAGCTATGTCTCAAGACTCGAATAAGACTTAAACAAGTGACTGACAAAGTCCTCAAATAAACTAACTTCTTGACCGACTGGCAACCCGAACAGTCTGCTTGAACAACAAAGAATGCTAAGCCCAATAGCAATGCAATATCAAGCGACTGCGATACAGAATCAGGAACTGGGAAATAATATAACACTAAGTAGGGACCATCTGCAGATCCTCCACAAGTTACAAAACTCCCATAGGAAAAACGAGACTGTGACAATACACAGGAACCAGTACAAAATTAGGTCAGAAGCTATAGCTAAGGACCTGAGATGTTCAGAGTGTCTATGTGACACACAACCTCAGTACAACGTCGAAAATCACAAAGTCTTTACAATGTTCTGTGAACAAAGTTCTACAGAACTAATAAGAATAATGAGACAGACAATCTGTCCAACCAGCAAGCGAGTCTCGAGCAGACTGACTTCACACGAGGTGAGGACACCCCCCCCCCTCGATCACGTGATAGCTACGTGGACAACTGCAGCTCAGAAGCCGGCAGTATAACGAGCGACAAGCGATAATTACAGTAGTTTGACAATCAAGACTAACTGAGCACATTTTATATACATCCTAACAACATAAGTCAAATAAGAATATAAAGCAATATATTTACGATTTAGCTATTATCGCAAATATAAGCAATATAAAATTATATGAAAAGATAATATACATTACATATATACATAATAATCATTGTAACCCATTCAGGGGTTGCAACACCCAACAAGGCAGGGTGACCCACCAAGGCAGGGTGACCTACCAAGGCAGGGTGACCCACCAAGGCAGGGTGACCCACCAAGGCAGGGTGACCCACCAAGGCATGGTGACCCACCAAGGCAGGGTGACCCACCAAGGCAGGGTGACCCACCAATTTCAGGGTGACCCACCAAGGCAGGGTGACCCACCAAGGCAGGGTGACCCACCAAGGCAGGGTGACCCACCAAGGCAGGGTGACCCACCAAGGCATGGTGACCCACCAAGGCAGGGTGACCCACCAAGGCAGGGTGACCCACCAAGGCAGGGTGACCCACCAAGTCATGGTGACCCACCAAGGCATGGTGACCCACCAAGGCAGGGTGACCCACCAAGGCAGGGTGACCCACCAAGGCAGGGTGACCCACCAAGGCAGGGTGACCCACCAAGTCATGGTGACCCACCAAGGCATGGTGACCCACCAAGGCAGGGTGACCCACCAAGGCAGGGTGACCCACCAAGGCAGGGTGACCCACCAAGGCATGGTGACCCACCAAGGCAGGGTGACCCACCAAAGCAGAGTGACCCACCAAGGCATGGTGACCCACCAAGGCATGGTGACCCACTAAGGCAGGGTGACCCACCAAGGCAGGGTGACCCACCAAGGCATGGTGACCCACCAAGGCAGGGTGACCCACCAAGGAATGGTGACCCACCAAGACAGGGTGACCCACCAAGGCAGGGTGACCCACCAAGGCACGGTGACCCACCAAGGCAGGGTGACCCACCAAGGCATGGTGACCCACCAAGGCAGGCTGACCCACCAAGGCAGGGTGACCCACCAAGGCATGGTGACCCACCAAGGCATGATGACCCACTAAGGCAGGGTGACCCACCAAGGCAGGGTGACCCACCAAGGCATGGTGACCCACCAAGGCAGGGTGACCCACCAAGGCATGGTGACCCACCAAGGCAGGGTGACCCACCAAGGCAGGGGGACCCACCAAGGCAGGGTGACCCACCAAGGCATGGTGACCCACCAAGGCAGGATGACCCACCAAGGCAGGATGACCCACCAAGGCAGGGTGACCCACCAAGGAAGGGTGACCCACCAAGGCAGGGTGACCCACAAAGGCATGGTGACCCACCAAGGCATGGTGACCCACCAAGACAGGGTGACCCACCAAGGCAGGGTGACCCTCCAAGGCATGGTGACCCACCAAGGTATGGTGACCCACTAAGGCAGGGTGACCCACCAAGGCAGGGTGACCCACCAAGGCAGGGTGACCCACCAAGGCATGGTGACCCACCAAGGCAGGGTGGCCCACCAAGGCAGGGTGACCCACCAAGGCAGGGTGACCTACCAAGGCAGGGTGACCCACCATGGCAGGGTGACCCACCAAGGCAGGGTGACCCACAAAGGCATGGTGACCCACCAAGGCAGGGTGACCCACCAAGGCAGGGTGACCCACCAATTTCAGGGTGACCCACCAAGGCAGGGTGACCCACCATGGCAGGGTGACCCACCAAGGCAGGGTGACCCACCAAGGCAGGGTGACCCACCAAGGCAGGGTGACCCACCAAGGCAGGGTGACCCACCAAGGCAGGGTGACCCACCAAGGCAGGGTGACCCACCAAGGCAGGGTGACCCACCAAGGAAGGGTGACCCACCAAGGCAGGGTGACCCACCAAGGCATGGTGACCCACCAAGGCAGGGTGACCCACCAAGGCATGGTGACCCACCAAGGCAGGGTGACCCACCAAGGCAGGGTGACCCACCAAGGCATGGTGACCCACCAAGGCAGGGTGACCCACCAAGGCAGGGTGACCCACCAAGGCAGGGTGACCCATCAAGGCAGGGTGACCCACCAAGGCAGGGTGACCCACCAAGGCATGGTGACCCACCAAGGCAGGGTGACCCACCAAGGCAGGGTGACCCACCAAGGCAGGGTGACCCACCAAGGCAGGGTGACCCACCAAGGCAGGGTGACCCACCAAGGCATGGTGACCCACCAAGGCAGGGTGACCCACCAAGGCAGGGTGACCCACCAAGGCATGGTGACCCACCAAGGCAGGGTGACCCACCAAGGCATGGTGACCCACCAAGGCATTGTGACCCATTAAGGGTGACCCACCAAGGCATGGTGACCCACCAAGGCAGGGTGACCCACCAAGGCAGGGTGACCCACCAAGGCATGGTGACCCACCAAGGCATTGTGACCCATTAAGGAAGGGTGACCCACCAAGGCATGGTGACCCACGAAGGCAGGGTGACCCACCAAGGCAGGGTGACCCACCAAGGCAGGGTGACCCACCAAGGCAGGGTGGCCCACCAAGGCAGAGTGACCCACCAAGGCAGGGTGGCCCACCAAGGCAGGGTGACCCACCAAGGCAGGGTGACCCACCAAGGCAGGGTGACCCACCAAGGCAGGGTGACCCACCAAGGCAGGGTGGCCCACCATGGCAGGGTGACCCACCAAGGCAGGGTGACCCACCAAGGCAGGGTGACCCACCAAGGCAGGGTGACCCACCAAGGCAGGGTGACCCACCAAGGCAGGGTGACCTACCAAGGCAGGGTGACCCACCAAGGCAGGGTGACCCACTAAGGCATGGTGACCCACTAAGGCAGGGTGACCCACTAAGGCAGGGTGACCCACCAAGGCAGGGTGACCCACCAAGGCAGGGTGACCCACCAAGGCAGGGTGACCCACCAAGGCATGGTGACCCACTAAGGCAGGGTGACCCACCAAGGCAGGGTGACCCACCAAGGCAGGGTGACCCACCAAAGCAGGGTGACCCACCAAGGCAGGGTGACCAACCAAGGCATGGTGACCCACCAAGGCAGGGTGACCCACCAAGGCAGGGTGACCCACCAAGGCAGGGTGACCCACCAAGGCATGGTGACCCACTAAGGCAGGGTGACCCACCAAGGCAGGGTGACCCACTAAGGCAGGGTGACCCACCAAGGCAGGGTGACCCACCAAGGCAGGGTGACCCACCAAGGCAGGGTGACCCACCAAGGCAGGGTGACCCACCAAGGCAGGGTGACCCACCAAGGCAGGGTGACCCACCAAGGCAGGGTGACCCGAGAGAGAAAAACTTTCATCAATCACTCCATCACTGTCTTGCCAGAGGCGCACTCACACCACAGTTATGAAATTGCAACATTAACACCCCTCCGTCAGAGTGTTGGCTCTGTACTTTACATCTCCAGGACTCAAGTCCGGTCTGCCAGTTTCCCTGAATCCCTTCATAAATGTTACCTTGCTCACACTCAACATACATGTATGCTTGCTAGAAGTCCAAGCATCTCACTCACAAAACCTCTTTTATCCCCTGCCTCCAACTCCTCCTAAGCCGACCCTGACCTCGCCACCCCTCCACTATAGATTTATACTCTCTCGAAGCCATTCTACTTCGTTCCATCCTCTCTACATGTTTTGGTAATCGCGCACCTCCTCCTAATTTCCATACTACGGATTCTCTACATTGACCTTAGACATTACATCTCCACTGTCTACAGCCTTCTTGCTGCAACATTCACCACCCATGCTTCACACTCATATAAGAGCATCGGTATAACTATACTCTCATACATTCCCCTCTTTGCTTCCATGGATAATGTTGTTAGTCTCCACAGACTCCTCAATGCACCACTCACATTTTTCCCCTCGTTAATTCTACGATTGAATGACAATAAAAATACAGTAAAAATGTAAGTTAGAAGTATTCCAGGAAGACTTGACCTGGTGACTCAACAAACTTTACCTCCTGATGATACAACTTGGCCACCAAGCTTCCTACCTTCTTTTATATTTTTTTTTTCTTGGTAGTGAGGGTTGTTATATTATGCTTTGCTATATTAATAAGATATTAACATAACCGACACGATAGAAAAGTAGACACACATGCAATATAATAATAATAAACTATACAAGATTAGTGTCACAAGTGACTTGGCAAATAGATAAATTAAATCCTAACAAATTCCCAGACCCTGATGAACTGTACGCAAGGGTTCTAAAGGAATGTAAAGAGGAGCTTAGCAAACCTTTGGTTAATCTTTTCAATATATCACTACAGACTGGCATGGCGCCAGATAAGTGGAAAATGGCAAATGTGATACCTATTTTCAAAGCAGGTGACAGGTCCTTAGCTTCGAACTATAGACCAATAAGCCTAACCTCCATAGTGGGAAAATTTATGGAATCAATAATTGCCGAGGCAGTTCATAGCCACCTTGAAAAGCAGAAATTAATCAACGAATCTCAGCTTGGCTTTACAAAGGGGCATTCCTGCCTTACAAATTTATTAACTTTTTTCACTAGGGTATTTGAGGAGGTAGATCATGGTAACGAATATGATATTGTGTATATGGACTTCAGTAAGGCTTTTGACAGGGTCCCACATCAGAGACTTTTGAGGAAAATTATGGCACATGGAATAGGAGAATTTTTTCCTGGATAGAGGCATGGTTGTCAAATAGGCAGCAGAGAGTTTGCAAAAATGGGGAGAAATCAGAGTAGGAAAGCGTCACGAGCCGTGTTCCACAGGGGTCAGTGTTGGGCCGCCTATTGTTCACAATCTACATAAACGACATTGATGAGGGCATAAAGAGCGACATGAGCAAGTGTGCCGATGACACCAAAATAGGCCGTCGAATTCATTCTGACGAGGACATTAGAGCACTCCAGGAAGATTTGAATAGACTGATGCAGTGGCAGATGCAATTTAATATAGACAAATGCAAAGTTCCAAATGTTGGACAGGAAAATAACCATGCCATATATAAAATAAATAATGTAGATCTTTACGGATAGTGAAAAAGATTTAGGAGTTCTGGTTAGCAGTAATCTGAAACCAAGACAACAGTGCATAAGTGTTCCCAATAAAGCTAACTGAATTCTTAGCTTCATATCAAGAAGCAAAAATAATAGGAGTCCTCAGGTTGTTCTTTAAATCTATATATCCTTGGTTAGGCCTCATTTAGATTATGCTGCACAGTTCTGGTCACCGTATTACAGAATGGATATAAATGCTCTGGAAAGCATACTAAGGAGGATGACAAAGTTGATCCCATGTATCAGAAATCTTCCCTATGAGGATATACTGAGGGCCCTGAATCTGCATTTTCTAGAAAGTCGTAGAATGAGGGCGGATATGACTGAGGTGTATAAATTGAAGACAGGAATAAATGAAGGGGGTGTAATAACGAGCTGAAAATATCTAGCCTAGACAGGACTCGTAGCAATGGTTTTAAGTTGGAAAAATTCAGATTCAGGAAGGATATAAGATAGTACTGGTTTGGTAATAGAGTTGTGGATGAGTGGAACAAACTCCCGAGTAGAGTTATAGAGGGCAAAACGTTGTGTAGTTTTAAAAATAGGTTAGATAAATACATGAGTGGGTGTGGATGGGTGTGAGTTGGACCTGATTAGCTTGTGCTACTAGGTCAGTTGCCGTGTTCCTTCCTTAAGTGAATGTGACCTGACCTGACTAGGTTGGGACATTGCCTTTAGCCGGTAGGAGACTTGGACCTGCCTTGCATGTGCCAGAAGGCCTGCTGCAGTGTTCCTTCTTGTGTTCTTATAACGCGATTCTTTATAGACAACGTTCATCCCACAAGTCACATACAGATCTACCTAAGCAGGTACGTGAGTATATATAGGCAGCATAATGATGTGAAGAGTCAGGTGGAGAATGTTGAAGTTGATTGCTCAGAAGAGGTTGGAGTTGAGAAAGACCTACCCAGCATGGGCCAGTAGGTTTGTTGTAATAAAGTTGGTAGAATTACCGACAACATGTAAAGTAAAAAGACACAAGTGCAACTAATGTGACATTTATTGTGGCAACGTTTCGCTCTCCAGGAGCTTTATCAAGCCATTACAAACAATACATGGACACAGAGGGTATATAAAGGCTCAGAGTGAGGTGCAATACTAGTGAGGTAACATTTCGATGTTCACTAGTGGTAGTAGTAGTAGTAGTAGTGGTAGTGACAAAACTAATACAATATGATAGAGCAATTAATTCGTACATGAGTAAAAGGATATAAAAGCTATTACTTGGGTAACACAAAAATAGGTTGGACAAATATAGACTGGAAAGAGGCAGCTTGTTTCAGTGTTCACTCTCTGTAATGTGCTTTGTGTAGTATAACAGGAGAGACTATGTGATGGCAGGGTTTACTGTTTTCAGGAGGATTCTTGCTAAGACTTCGGAGATGGTGAAGCTGCCGTTGTTTTGTTTAATTGTATTCGAAACAGCGATCAATGCTGATTCGAGGCACTTGCGTCTGCGGAAATTAGTTTCTTTGATCACTAATTGGGCGTCTCCGAATTTCATGAGATGATTGGTGGAATTTCGGTGTTGTACACAGGCGTTGTTCAAGTTATCGTTCCTACATGCGTAAATGTTGTGCAAGAAAGGTATAAAATACCGACAATATGAAAGTTGAGACACATGTGCAACATCTGGATATCTTTATTGTAGACGTTTCGCCATCCAGTGGCGAAACGTCTACAATAAAGATATCCAGATGTTGCACATGTGTCTTAACTTTCATGCGTAAATGTGTTCATTGAGGCGGGTGTCGAGGTTTCTTGCTGTTTCACCTACGTAAATCTTGTCACAGCCTCCACAGGGTATAGTGTAAACTCCTGCATTGACTGGTTCGTGGTGCTTGGATTTTGTCCTGGTTAGATCCTTTATTGAAGTGCTAGATGCGATGGCGACTCTGGTGTTAGCTTGTGAAAGTACTTTTGAGACGTTCAGTGCAACCTGGCTGTTGGGAAGAATTATAACTTTGTTGGGAGTGGTGTTGATGCGTGGAGAATTAATGATCTGAAGAGGTTTGTTGCTGTTTAGGACAACGCTGGAGAAGTTCCTGGCAAGAGGTTCAGCTATGTTGTAAAAGTTACGTTTTAAAGTCTAGTTAAAACCGACCAAGCAGCAGGATCTTCTCCACTTCTACTCTCACCACAACACCAAAACTAAACGTGACGTTATCATAAGCTTCTTCCTTCATGACCTTGAAATCTGTAGTAGCGAATTCCTTGAGGAAGAATTCTCTTTCATCGAACAAGTATTTTCTAAACTTGAGTATTCTCATCACTTCATTATAGACTGCAGACGCTGTGCATATAACATCTTCAGCTCATACATAAATAACTCGCACATAGCAGAGAGAAAAACTTATGAAGAGAGTGAGTGAGCCAGTATATATAGGTGAGGAGGACAGTGACGGGAGAAAAAGGGGTGGAAAGAGTAGTAGTGGAAGTGGTAAAGATGGTGGTGGAAGTAGAAGTAGAAGTGCGAGTAATTTGTGCCACAAGAGATAGTAGTAATAGTAGCAGAATAGACAGAAATAATAGTAAAGGAGTGGTAGTTGTAGCAGTAGTAGTAGTAGAAAAAGTGAAAAGAAAAAGGAGCACTACAGGAGAGCTATGGACCCACAAGGAGCACTGCAGGAGAGATAAGGACCCACAAGGAGCACTGCAGGAGAGATGCTAAAGTAGAATAAGTTCACAACTTTGCCATTATATTCCAAAACTACCTTAGCTCATTATTTTACATTTGTTAAATAATTCAGGTGCTATTTTTTAGCTTAAGACTATTTACTTTGTTTTATACTTAATTCTAACTATAGATTCACTACAAATCTTATGATTACAAGCATTGATCCTGATACCAACCTCTTATTTAATGACTTAAATGATTCAAACAGTTACTGTAATTACTACACTGCAGAACAATCAAAGGCACTTCTCAGTGCCAACAACAACATAACTATCTTTAACTACAATATCAGATCTTTAAGCAAGCATTACGATGACCTCATAGCATTACTAAATTCCTTACATGCCAATATGTCCATCATTACACTAACTGAAACCTGGCTAAAGCCTGATAGTACAGATGTCTATGCCATTCCTGGTTACACAGCCATACACAACTGTAGGCCAGACCAACAAGGGGGTGGCACAGCCATATACTACTCAGACCAACTAGAATGTATCACTAATACTTGCACAAGGGATGAACATGGGGAATATATAATAGCCAAATTCAAATCCAAATACCTACAAAAACCTCTCACATTGATAAACATTTACAGAGTTCCACAGTCAAACATTAGCCAATTTAGTCAAAACCTAGGAAGTATGATAACTGATGCACGCATGAACAAAGATCACTTACTACTCTCAGGTGACTTCAATATAAATCTCCTGCAAGACCAGGACCCACACGTTACTGAATTCACAAACACAATGAGTAACTGTATGTTGCTACCAACAGTAACAAAACCTACAAGAGTTACAGAGACTAGTGTTTCCCTACTTGACCACATCTGGACCAACACCATATCCCCTTTAAAATCAGGCATAATTACAGATAATACCACAGACCACTACCCTACTTTTCTCATAACAACTCTTGGTAAATTACCCCAAGACACTACTAAAGTCACCTTCAGACTTCACAATGAGGCAGCCATTAATAACTTCACAACAGCAGTAGCAAACATTGACTGGCACACCGAGCTAGAAATCTATACAGATATTGACGAATGTATTAATAATTTTCTAAAAAAGACCCAATACCTCTATAACAAGCACTGCCCTAAAAAAACTAAACAGATGACAGCTAAGAGACTGAACAGTCCCTGGTTAACACCCAGCATTCTCAAATCCATAAATACAAAACACCAATATGAAAAACAGTACAGAATGGGTCACATAACCAGAGACCAAACAAAACGTTACTCGTCAATCCTAACCAGCCTGATAAGAAGGGCAAAAAAATTGTATTATGAGAACAGATTATCCAACTTACGAGGTGATATAAAAAAGACCTGGAAAACCCTATCAGAAATTCTAGGAACAAAAAAGATATCACGAAATAGCGAAATAAAATTAGCAAAATCAGATGAACCCCAACTCCCACCAACAGAAACAGCAAACAGACTCAATGACTTCTTCTCCACTATAGGACAAAACCTTGCCAATAAAATCCCAAGCTCAGATACCCCACCAAATGACTACCTCACTGGCAACTACCCGAACACACTGTTCCTAGCTCCGACTAACCCATACGAAGTCTCCCTTATTATCAACACGCTAAAAAACAAGGCAGGAGATTTAAATACCTTACCACCCTTTATATACAAAAAAGTGTCACAAGTGCTATCACCAATCATTGCAACACTCTTTAACAAATCCATTGAATCCTCCACCTTCCCCACAGTACTCAAAATAGCAAGGGTCACCCCGATCCACAAAGGAGGAGACCAAACAGAGTTGAATAACTATAGGCCAATATCCAACTTACACCCTCTCTCAAAAATCTTCGAAAAATTAATTCATAAACGAATCTACTCCTACCTTATCTCCCAAAACATACTCAACCCCTGCCAATTTGGATTCAGGCCAAATAAAAATACTAATGATGCTATTATACACATGCTAGAACATATATACACTGCAATAGAGAAAAAAGAAGTCCCACTGGGGATCTTCATTGACTTACGTAAAGCTTTTGATACAGTTAACCATGACTTGCTCCACGTAAAATTGTCACACTATGGTATAAGAGGGCACTCCCTCAACTACCTCAAGTCATACCTCAGCAACAGAAGCCAATATGTGTATGCAAATGGGGCAAACTCTTCTGCACAACCAATTACAGTTGGTGTCCCACAGGGAAGTGTCCTTGGCCCTCTTCTCTTTCTTCTATACATAAATGACCTACCAAATGCTTCGCAATTACTCAAACCCACACTATTTGCAGATGACACTACATACGTCTTCTCCCACCCGAGCCCAGTCACGCTAGCCAATACTGTAAATACAGAATTACAGAAAATATCTACCTGGATGAGGACTAACAAACTTACACTAAACATTGACAAAACCTACTTCATTCAGTTTGGTAACAGAGCTACAGATGTCCCTCTTAACATAATGATAAACGGATCACCTATCACAAAGCTAACAGAGGGAAAATTCTTAGGAATCCACCTTGATAATAGACTCAAATTTCATACACATATACAACAAATTTCTAAGAAAATTTCCAAGACTGTAGGCATACTATCGAAGATACGGTACTATGCTCCACAGTCAGCCCTCCTGGCCCTATATCACTCTCTTATTTACCCCTATCTCACCTATGGAATTTGTGCATGGGGCTCAACAACAAGTAACCATCTCAGACCACTAATTACCCAACAAAAGGCTGCAGTTAGAATGATAACAAATTCTCACTATAGGCAGCACACTCCACCAATATTCAATACACTAAACCTATTCACCATACAAAACATTCATACTTATTACTGCACCTATTACATACATAGAACACTTAACTCTGATATTAACCCTCCCCTCAAACATCTCCTTGCCAACCTCAACAGAACACATGACCATAACACAAGGCACAGATCACTCTTTGATATTCCTCGTGTCCATCTCACACTATGCAAAAACTCAATGCACATAAAAGGCCCTAAAATCTGGAACTCATTACCTGTAAATATAAAAGAAACACTACCTGTTTATAAATTCAAGTCTCTTCTCAAAGATCACTTACTCACCCAAAACCAAATAAATACTGAATAACTGAACCTTATAAATTGTATATCTTAAATGTTTCTCACAATTATATCACATAAATGTTAAACCTAAAACCCAATCTAACTTTATTATTTTTTAAATACACTACCTAACAGAATACTCCATTCTACTGAATGTATAACAATGCATACAACCATATGACCTGTCTTTGTAATACTCACTTGTGCTTTATAGTAATCTGTTTACATTAAAGTTTTATCACCGATGTCATCATTGCTTAGTTCATCTTAAGTTAATTTTAAGCCAGCCCGTAATGCTATGCATAGTATAAGTGGCTTTGGCATACTGCTCTTTTCTGTATTTTTTGTACCTCTGTATGTGTGCACAAATTTTTAAATAAATAAATAAATAAATAAATAAGGACCCATAAGGAGCACTGCAGGAGATATAAGGACCCACAAGGAACACTGCAGGAGATATAAGGACCCACAAGGAGCACTGCAGGAGATATAAGGACCCACAAGGAACACTGCAGGAGATATAAGGACCCACAAGGAGCACTGCAGGAGATATAAGGACCCACAAGGAACACTGCAGGAGATATAAGGACCCACAAGGAGCACTGCAGGAGATATAAGGACCCACAAGGAACACTGCAGGAGAGATAAGGACCCACAAGGAGCACTGCAGGAGATATAAGGACCCACAAGGAACACTGCAGGAGAAATAAGGACCCACAAGGAGCACTGCAGGAGATATGAGGACCTACAAGGAACACTGCAGGAGAGATAAGGGCCCACAAAAAACGCTGCAACTCACCCCTTCCTTCCCATTATATCTATCCACAAGGAACAACTTAAACCCTTGAATATTACACTCAGCAATCATATTTCCTGTTGCAGACCGGATGAAAAAGTAAAGGTCTGTAATAAGGTAGATTATCTCTTGGATGTCCAGGGTAACTGTACCACCGGAGAGAAGTTAACCTTCGTTTAAACTCCTTTGATGAAGATGCTATGTCTTACAGCTTAGTTAACAGTAATGATTCTTGCGAGTGTAAAGTTTGTATTATAGATGACGAGTCTCACACAGAATCGATGTAGCTGCTTCATATCTTAACGGATCATCCTCCAACATCAACATCAACAGTGAACTATCGAGTAAATAAAAGTCTCAAGTAAGTGCCAGAGTAAATACTTTATCAGACGTATTCACAGGGATCCCAGGACTTGGAAATATAAACACATATGCAATATAATGTGATCCTTTGTTGACAACGTTTCGCCCACACAGTGGGCTTTTTCAAGTCACAAGCAAATCTACCTGGGTGGAAGGTAGATCATCAGATGCAGCATTCTCAACCTGACCCAACATTCTCAACCTGACTATAAATACTCTTGTACCTTCCACCCAGGTAGATCTGTTTGTGACTTGAAAACGTCCGCTGTGTGGGCGAAACGTTATCAATAAAGGATCACATTATACTGCATATGTGTTTATATTTCCATTGTGTCGGCATTTTATACCATTTATTTCGATCCCAGGACTTACCACTACCGTTGTACACAAGATTGAATTGCCAGCTCATGAACCAGTAGGACGGAAAATCTATACTGTTCCCGTTCACTTATGGAAAACATTTGATAACGAAGTTGACAAACCCTTAAAGTTAAATATCATAGAACCTTCTAAATCAGCTTTCTGTTCAGCAGTTGTCATGGTTAAGAAACCAGACAATTCTTACCGAATTGGCTCAAGATTTTCGCTATTAAATGTTATCACTGAATGGGACGTTGAACCCATGTCAGTAATCGATCATGACTTGTATAAATTGTCTAATTCTCTGAATTAGACATCTCAAAAGCGTACCATTAAATGTCATTACACCCAGACTCTAAACCATACACGGCTTTCCCTACTCATATAGGACTAATGCAATATCGCACAGTGCCTTACGGCTTGGTCACCCGGTGTGCCACGTATATCCGGCTTATGAGAATAGTCCTTTCTGACCTCAAGAATGTTTCAGCGTATTTCGATAATATTTACATCATGACTCAAGTCTGGCAGGATCATCTTGCTACACTGTCGCTGGTTATATAAGGACTAATAGCTCATTGTCTTACAATTAAACCACCTAAGTGTTTTCTTGGATATTTGAAGGTACAATTCCTTGGGTTTATTATTTCTGACAATAACAAGACGAAAGTAGTTCTACGAAGCTCCTTCCCAACTACAAGTAAATTGCTAAGAAGTTTCCTTGGGTCAGTAAATTTCTATACAATTTTTGTACATAATTTAAAAGGTCTGACTTCGATTCTCACAGACTATTTAAAAAATAATGTAAAAGAACCTCTTGTTTGTTCAGAAGAGGCTGATAAAAGCTTCGAACAAATTAGAAGAATATTTTCCAACTCTCCAGTTCTAAAACAACCAGATATTAATGAAGTCTTTTGTCTCAGAACAGATGCCAACCATTCTGGACTCGTGACTGTTCCACTACAGTATTATGATGAGATTCACTTCCCTATATCTTCCACCAGTAAGAAGCTTCTGCCGAGGGAAGAAAGATACTCCACTGTGGAGAAGGAAAGTTATACATTGGTATGGGGTGTAAGTAGGTTCAAATACTACTTATACGGAAAACCCTTTGTGTTTGAAAAGATCACAAGCCACTGATGTACCTGGGAAACTTCAAAGCTTCAAATAGCTGACTCTTAAGGTGGGCTTTGGCTATCCAGTCCTATAAGTTTAAAGTTGTATATATATATATCTGGCTAATAAAACCACTTCTCAGATTGGCTGAGCCGAGAGTGTACATAGCACTTTTCCCTCTGTAAATTAACTTACTGCCTCCGACCATAAGTTTTGGAAAGGGGATACTGTAAGGGAAAAGCCCTTAAAAAGTGGGGCTTATGGTTGTCCAGACACCCAGGAACCATCAGCGTGTTACCGCCAGCACTACCATCTAGCGGGCTGAGGGTAAACTTCAGTTCCTCAGGTCTGATTTGCTTTAATTTCTACTCCTGGTAGTATTAACCTTACCTGATGTGGGTTGAACTTTGTGAATCACTTCACCTCCACTCTTCTCTTTATCAGGTAGGTTGATCTATCAGGAATATTTCTGTTCATTCTTACTGATTTACCTGGTTGCCAGTAATGACATTGAAGTGGAACACCACATTTTGTCTTGCTTCAATATTAAACTTATTTAACACTTATATAACCAGTGTTAGTTTCTTGATTATCAGCTCTGCTGCTGGCCTGGTTAACCAGGGTAGACGCTAGTTAACTGGAGCAAGATGTCAGTCTACAGGACGTAGTGGAACATTACGACTCCTCACTTCTGAAATCTAAATTGTGGTGTTACAACCAAGTAGTGGCAGGATTTTCAGAACATAGGACGAACTCCGCCACCCAGGATAACCAACACCATTTATTCTAAAACATCATCCTGGGAATAAGATACTCATGTCCCAACATCCAACTGGGACCACAGCCGCCAATTTTTATTTGATATATTTTTAATTAAAATCCTCAGAAAATTATCATAATTATTATCCAATAAGTTATTCATCAGTTAGTTTTCCATTCTCTTCTTCAGGAGGAAGGCGTGTCCATGACAATGTTAACACAGAAGACCAGTACAGTAACACAGAAGACCAGTACAGTAACACAGAAGAACGGTATAGTAACACAGAAGACCAGTACAGTAACACAGAAGAACGGAACAGTAACACAGAAGAACGGTACAGTAACGCAGAAGAACGGTACAGTAACACAGAAGAACGGTATAGTAACAGAAGACCAGTACAGTAACACAGAAGAACGGTACAGTAACACAGAAGAACGGTACAGTAACACAGAAGACCAGTACAGTAACACAGAAGAACAGCATAGTAACACAGAAGACCAGTACAGTAACACAGAAGACCAGTACAGTAACAGAGAAGAACAGTACAATAACACAGAAGATCAGTACAGTAACACACAAGACCAATACATTAACACAGAAGACCAGTACAGAAACACACAAGACCAGTACAGTAACACAGAAGAACGGAACAGTAACACAGAAGAACGGTACAGTAATGCAGAAGAACGGTACAGTAACACAGAAGAACGGTATAGTAACAGAAGACCAATTCATTAACACAGAAGACGAGTACAGTAATACAGAAGACCAATACATTAACACAGAAGACCAGTACAGTAACACAGAAGACCAGTACAGTAATACAGAAGACCAATACATTAACACAGAAGATCAGTACAGTAACACACAAGACCAATACATTAACACAGAAGACCAGTACAGTAACACACAAGACCAGTACAGAAACACACAAGACCAGTACAGTAACACAGAAGAACAGCATAGTAACACAGAAGACCAGTACAGTAACACAGAAGACCAGTACAGTAACACAGAAGACCAGTACAGTAACACAGAAGACCAGTACAGTAACACAGAAGAACAGTACAATAACACAGAAGATCAGTACAGTAACACAGAAGAACAGCATAGTAACACAGAAGACCAGTACAGTAACACAGAAGAACAGTACAATAACACAGAAGAACAGTACAATAACACAGAAGACCAGTACAGTAACACAGAAGAACAGCATAGTAACACAGAAGACCAGTACAGTAACACAGAAGACCAGTACAGTAACACAGAAGACCAGTACAGTAACACAGAAGACCAATACATTAACACAGAAGACCAGTACAGTAATACAGAAGACCAATACATTAACACAGAAGACCAGTACAGTAACACAGAAGACCAGTACAGTAATACAGAAGACCAATACATTAACACAGAAGACCAGTACAGTAACACAGAAGACCAGTACAGTAACACAGAAGACCAGTACAGTAACACACAAGACCAGTACAGAAACACACAAGACCAGTACAGTAACACAGAAGACCAGTACAGAAACACACAAGACCAGTACAGTAACACAGAAGACCAGTACAGTAACACAGAAGAACGGGCACAATACAGTAACACAGAAGTCCAGTACAGTAACAGAGAAGTCCAGTACAGTAACAGAGAAGTCCAGTACAGTAACAGAGAAGGCCAGTACAGTAACAGAGAAGGCCAGTACAGTAACAGAGAAGGCCAGTACAGTAACAGAGAAGGCCAGTACAGTAACAGAGAAGGCCAGTACAGTAACAGAGAAGGCCAGTACAATAACAGAGAAGGCCAGTACAGTAACAGAGAAGGGCAGTACAGTAACAGAGAATGCCAGTACAGTAACAGAGAAGGCCAGTATAGTAACAGAGAAGACCAGTACAGTTTACCTGGAGTTTACCTGGAGAGAGTTCCGGGGGTCAACGCCCCCGCGGCCCGGTCTGTGACCAGGCCTCCTGGTGGATCAGAGCCTGATCAACCAGGCTGTTGCTGCTGGCTGCACTCAAACCAACGTACGAGCCACAGCCAGGCTGGTCAGGAACCGACTTTAGGTGCTTGTCCAGTGCCAGCTTGAAGACTGCCAGGGGTCTGTTAGTAATCCCCCTTATGTATGCTGGGAGGCAGTTGAACAGTCTCGGGCCCCTGACACTTATTGTATGGTCTCTTAACGTGCTAGTGACACCCCTGCTTTTCATTGGGGGGATGGTGCATCGTCTGCCAAGTCTTTTGCTTTCGTAGTGAGTGATTTTCGTGTGCAAGTTCGGTACTAGTCCCTCTAGGATTTTCCAGGTGTATATAATCATGTATCTCTCCCGCCTGCGTTCCAGGGAATACAGGTTTAGGAACCTCAAGCGCTCCCAGTAATTGAGTTGTTTTATCTCCGTTATGCGCGCCGTGAAGGTTCTCTGTGCATTTTCTAGGTCAGCAATTTCACCTGCCTTGAAAGGTGCTGTTAGTGTGCAGCAATATTCCAGCCTAGATAGAACAAGTGACCTGAAGAGTGTCATCATGGGCTTGGCCTCCCTAGTTTTGAAGGTTCTCATTATCCATCCTGTCATTTTTCTAGCAGATGCGATTGATACAATGTTATGGTCCTTGAAGGTGAGATCCTCCGACATGATCACTCCCAGGTCTTTGATGTTGGTGTTTCGCTCTATTTTGTGGCCAGAATTTGTAACACAGAACTGGTACAATATAGTAACAGAGAAGGCCAGGATAGTAACAGAGAAGACCAGTATAGTGACAGAGAAGACCAGTACAGTAACACAGAAAATCAGTACAGTAACACAGAAGAAGTGGTGCAGTACAGTAACACAGAAGAAGTGGTGCAGTACATTAACACAGAAGTGGTACAGTACAGTAGCAGAGAAGAAGAGTATAGTAACAGATAAGACCAATACAGTAACAGAGATGACCAGTACAGAACTGTAACACAGAAGACCAGTACAGTAACACAGAAGAATGGGTACAGTAGAGTAACAGAGAAGACCAGTACAGTAACAGAGAAGACCAGTACAGTAACAGAGAAGAATGGGTACAGTAGAGTAACAGAGAAGACCAGTACAGTAACAGAGAAGACCAGTACAGTAACAGAGAAGACCAGTACAGTAACAGAGAAGACCAGTACAGTAACAGAGAAGACCAGTACAGTAACAGAGAAGACCAGTACAGTAACAGAGAAGACCAGTACAGTAACAAAGATGACCAGTACAGTTACGCAGATCAGTAAATTAAAACAGAACAGTGCAATACAGTAATACAGAAGAACAGTGCAGTAATACAGAACAGTACAGTATAGTAAAACAGAAGAACAGTATAGCAATACAGAAGAACAGTACGGTGCAGTAATAGATGATTCTGAGTTGGGGAAAATCAACGTTCCTGATGCTCAGATCCCCATGACTGATAATGATCCAGTTAGAATGTCATTGTATAGACACCCCGAGCAAGTTAAAGAGATAATTAGGAGTATGATGGAGGAGATGCTGAAGAAAATGATTATTGAAGATTCAGTTGCAACTTATTTAGCCTCCATAGTCTTAGTGAGTAAGCCTGACAGCAAAAAAAGATTAATTATTGACTGTAAAGGTGTGAATAACCACATTAAGCAAGATATTGTACCTCTGCCTAGATTGGATGACATGGCAGAAAATGTAGCAGGGAAAAAGTTTTATGTGACCCTAGATACGAAAGATGAATATTATCAGGTTGAGCTAAAAGAAAGTTCAAGGGATGTTACTACTTTCTCAGGTAGAAATAACCTGTATAGTTCTACGTTTGTGCAAGAAAGGAATAAAATACCGACAATATGAAAGCTAAGACACATGTGCAACATCTGGATATCTTTATTGTAGACGGTTAGTCCCAGAATGAGCAGATATATGATGGAGATGAGACATTATAATTTTCAGATTCTATATAAGAAAGGTATTAGTCATAGAGTACCAGATGTTTCGAGTAGACCCAACTATACAGGTAGTAAAGTTCATGATTCTTGTCGGGTAGGAAGAACAGATGTGTCCAGACTTTCCAGGGAAGAAGTAATATGGTAACAGAGGAAAGATCACCAGTGGAAAATCTATCCCTAAGAAAGTGCCAGGACATAGATCATTAGAATATTTTGAGATACAAGATAATGTATGAGAAGAATTTAAGCAACTGACCTATAATGTTGTTATCCCAGAGTCTATGGTTCAGGAAGTTTGTGCTCTGGTGCACAATGATAATCAGCTAGGAAAACATAAGATTGTAAAGCACAACAAAATTTATATTGGATAGGAATGTGGCGTAATGTTGTGAAATATGTGAATTCATGTGCCACTTGCCAGAAATTTAGGACTACAGGTGCACTTGTGAGAAAATGGCAGGAATTACCAGTTGTCGATGAATGGTTCAGAGAACCGACATGTTGATAAATTAGACACATGTGCAACTCTTGGGTATCTTTATTGAGGAAACGTTTCTCCACACAGTGGCTTCATCAGTCCATACAAAGGATAATCGTGAAGAACAGGAGAATGAGGTAATGAGTCAAGGTTGAGGGACTGATTACCTCATTCTCCTCTGTTCTTCACGATTTTCCTTTGTATGGACTGATGAAGCCACTGTGTGGTGAAACATTTCCTCAATAAAGATACCCAAGAGTTGCACATGTGTCTAATTTATAAGGAATTACCAGTTGTTGAAGAAAAGGAAAAAAGAGTTGCAAGAGATCTAATACATTTACTTCCTGGTATGGATGGTTATAGTCATTGTTTGACAGTGACTGATCATGTCTCAAAGTTTTTGAGAGTGTATCATCTTAGGAACAAAACCATCAAGACTGTCCTCAAAGAATTTCATAAGGATTCCTGCATGTTTGGGAAGCTAAAAATGGTAGTAATGGATAATGGAAGTGGTTAACCAGTGCAGAATTTAAAGACTTTTGTAAAAGGGAAATTCAGTATTAGAGAGAACCCATAGAACTTTGAAGTCACTGCTAGCAAGACTGTGTAATGACCATCCTAACTTATAGCCAAAACGCTTGTATTAGACAGTTAAGGCTCTAACTGAGACTGTCCATACTTCTCTAGGTACGTCGCCTTTTTGTGCTCAAGTTGGGTACCACCCATCCCGAAAATTTGGGGATTTGAACATCTCAGAAGACGAGCCGAGTTTGTCCATGCACCATGATCAGTGGAAACATGCTATTAATTAAACCATCAAGTTGAAAACCAAAGAGCGTTTGACCAAGGCCAATAATAATAATAATAATAATAATAATCTTTATTTCTACAAGTACATATACAAGGTATACAGGCCTAGCTGACATCAATGACATACAACTATATAGAAAGCCCCTTGTTATGCTGAGCATTTCGGGCAAATTAGGTCAGTTTTGTCCCAGGATGCCACCCACCCCAGTCGACTAACACCCAGGTACCCATTTTATACTGATGGGTGAACGGGAACAGCAGGTGTCTTATGGAAACACGTCCTAATGTTTTCCAGCCGTACCGGACCTTAGTGTGCGAGCTGAGTGCGCCACCGATCCAGCTACGGGGAGACCAGATCAAATTATAGGTCCAGAGGTATTAGTTTGGATTTCTAATGAAGATCCTAAGCCTGGAACTTCTAGAAAACTGAACTCCAAATGGATTGGCCCATATCATGTGGAAAGTGTGTTGAATAATGCAAAAAGGTTATGAACTAGTAACTCATTTGATGGAACAGTAGTAAAGAGGATCCAGAAAAAGTTAAACTGTACAAGGGAAGTGCAGAAAATGTAGTGGAACTTGATGAAAGTTTGGGCCAGGAAGAACAGGAAGAAAGATTACCACCCAGAACTATAAGACCACAGGTCAGACTGCGATGGGATTAAGTCTTTAAACAACCTGTAACTGAATATTTAGAGAGGAAAGTTGTAATTGCATTTCTGTATATGTGTCAGGAATAATGATAACTTTTTGTGTTTTGAAGATGATTTAATATTCAATTAAAATTGTTAAGGAAGATGTAGAGTGGACATGTATAAAAGATTTTGTGCTTAGTATATATTCATTTTTTTTACTGGAATACTGGCATACAGGAATGTGTACCCTAATTTATGATGCTGCTATAACGGTGTCTGTTGCCAAAGATGTCAGCTGTAAAGCGACACCTCTGCAGGGGAATGTTATTTTCCATTTTTGAGCCTTTTCGTGTACAAGGGAGAATGTGTGGATCCCTTTTCTTTCTTTTTATTAAATGATGTTGAATGATGTATTTGGGAAATGTGTCAGGTGAAGCTGTTTCTCTGCTACCTGAAGTCCTCCAGCTCAGGTCCTGGTTACCTGGATTCTCTACAGGGCGAATTTGAGAAGTTGTAGATGGAACACTTGTCAGTGAGAGAGGTTACTTATGTGGGATTGTTTAAAATAACTGTTTGTCAGCTGTAATCCATATAGCAATAAGGATATCTTGAGAAGTCTAGTAATAAGGCTGTATGTATTCTCAACTATATATTAATATTAAAGAAGTTAGCGAAGTTGTGTCATTTCTGAAGCTTTCACTAAGAACATTTTTTCCTGGACTGGGGAGGTGTGTAATAAATAGCCCCCTTCATTAAACTGATCACATGTAGTGTATAAATTTTTGGAGATGAGCTTCAGAAATTAACAGTATTATCAATATTCTTATTATTGATGTCATTGTGGTTGTTATTATTATTATTATTATTATTATTATTATTATTATTATTATTATTATTAATTTTTAGGTGCTGGAGCAAAAGTCAGGGTTAAAGCTCTGGTATATCAGGGTCGGTGCTTTCGCTGGTATAAGGCTCTCAACTCCCAAAGCTCGGATTTATGAGATGTTCCTGGCACAAGGAATCGCAGCCCGAGTGACAAAGAAGGCTCACAGGACGTCTGAGGCGAAAAGTTGGGGATGGGGGGGGGGAATATATGCAAAAGGGTGCGGTAATAATAGAATTAGTGGAGGTAGTCTATATGAATAGAAACACAGGAATACTGCAGGAGAACTGCTGGCCCACAGGGGCAGACAAAATCCTTGTTGGACAAACAGGACGAAACCCATCTAAGCAGAAGATAGAAAAGGCAATGATGTAATAGGAATGGTGAAAAGGTAAGGAAAACAGGAGACGAAGGTCAGGTCAAGTCACGAATGTTTAGAGCACTTGACAGTGTAATGAGAAAAGAATATACTTGTAGAGTGAAAGTCTGGACTATGTACAAGGGATGCTTCAACAAGAGCTGTTAGAAAGTCACTCATGGTTAAACATGAAACGTTTAACCATGAGTGACTTTAATAAATGTCACTGACTACACAAGTTGTGGAAAATATATAGCATATTTTCCGAAAATAGTGTATTTGTATGTAAATTAATAAAATATATTGTATTTAATAAAAATTATATTATAAAAAATGGGAAGCTAGGCGCCTGCGCTGACGAGCAGGAAGAGTCGCCATGTTTTTGAATGAGCCAAGAAAACGTTAGTGAAAATAAGAAGAATTTTCGTCGCTCTAGAGGTTATATTGGGCTTACACCTCTCAAATAGGAGCCGAAATTGTTGGCTGTGCATTTCTGCATAATTTGAGCATTAAATCGATGTACAGGACAGCTCCAGGAACCTCAGATAAGCTATCTAAATTATGTTTTTAATTCTGGCCAGTATTATCATCATAAATTTAGTTAGAGGGAGGTTTTTGAGTATTATACACAGTAATCTCCAGACTAATTGGTGAGTGTTATGATTATAAATTCTCCTTTTGTTATATAAATGTGTATATGTAATCATTTATTAATTTTAATATACAGTCTACAAAAATTATAATAATTTTACCAGAATTTCTGGTGTGTATGTACATTTCATTTGCAATTAATATAGGTCAAGAGCAACTTGTGGAGAGATAGATGGTAGGTATCGAAGGGGGACATTTTTGCGACCTAGGTATCCTAAAAATTCCTACTTGTCTCTGTAACTTTGATAAATAATAATTATCTTTGTTACAATTTACTTGTATGTATGTAATGAGATTCATCCAGATAAATGTAATTATCCACACAAGTGTTATTTTTCACATTTGGTCGATATCAGCATTACTAGTGCCTTGCCGACACTAGTAATGCCTTTTCTGTTATGTTAGACATTTTTGTCTTTCTATTAACTGGTTCTCTGCCCAAACTGTACCTTTCTAGTCTTCACAGACGCTATCTTGTTGAAGGATCACATTCCAAACCATGAACCTTAGTCTAGTCCTGGTTCTCTGCAAATGTTCTCCTTTCTCTTCACATTGTCAAATGTTCTAAACTTCAGAAAACTCGTTACTTACTTAACCTGGCCTTTATCTCCTTTACTAACTGGTTCTGTCAAACGTTATCATACTCGTAAATTTGTATCCTAGTGTAGATTATTTGTTAATTTTTCCTATTGTTACACAGCCTAACCTTACAGAGTTTTACGACTAGTCTAGGTTATATGATAGGTTTGGTTGGGTTTTGGGAAAAAGTACAAAATGGCTGCATATTATTATGCACGTTTTACAAAATAAGGTATTCTTTATACTAGTGACTAACAAGCAAATTACAGCCTTAGAGAGCTGGTTTGGACAAAAGTTTTGTTGTTGAGATAATATTGGTTATTGTGTATATAAATAGTTGTATATATCTGTGGTGGTAATACCGCCTTAGTTGCGTTGTTGACTTCACTGTAGTACCAGGTAATGACAGTGAAGGAGGGGCAAAAAAGTCTGAAACTTGCGTGATATATGAGGCTGGCGCCCAGTGTGAAGGTTCAGCAGCTCTATCACTCTCCCAAGATTATTTGATTAGGCCGATTCCTCCTCATGCAAATGCAAAGAGAGAAGTCAATGATAACATAGTAAAATAAACAGTTTTATTAATGTAGAATTTTTATAGGATATAAAACACAAACATGAAATTAATCCTACCAGAAACAAAGAAAGAAAATGAAATTATATATATATATATATATATATATATATATATATATATATATATATATATATATATATATATATATATATATATATATATATATATATATATATATATATATATATATATATATATATATATATATATATATATATATATATATGCAAAACAACCACTGTGAAAGAGTAGTGAAATTCCAAGCACTTTCGTGACTACTCACATTGTCAAGGAACTATGAAAGTAATACATCAAAGGAAGGCAATTAAAGGGCTTAGACCACACCTCACATTCAACTCACACAACAAAGAAACACCTGACGCGGGACAATACCGGACTCATAAGAAAAGAGGAACACTGCAGCAGGTCCGCTGGTCCAACTAGACAGGTCCTCACGACATCCCACTAACAAATTATTCTACCCAATAATAAACCTTATTTCTTGGGTAGAATAATTTATTAGGACCTGTCTAGTTGGACCAGCGGACCTACTGCAGTGTTCCTCTTATGAGTCCGGTATTATCCAGCGTCAGGTGTTTCTTTGTTGTGGGAGTTGACTGTGAGGTGTGGTCTAAGCCCTTTAATTGCCTTCCTTTGATGTATTACTTTCATAGGTCCTTGACAATGTGAGAAGTCACGAAAGTACTTGGAATTTCATTACTCTTTTACAGTGGTTGTTTTGCATATTTTAAAATCACCTGTTTACTGTGATCTTATTGCATATATATATATATATATATATATATATATATATATATATATATATATATATGTATATATATATATATATATATATATATATATTTTTTTTTTTTCAACAAGTCGGCCGTCTCCCACCGAGGCAGGGTGACCCAAAAAAGAAAGAAAATCCCCAAAAAGAAAATACTTTCATCATCATTCAACACTTTCGCCACACTCGCACATTATCACTGTTTTTGCAGAGGTGCTCAGAATACAACAGTCTAGAAGCATACACATATAAAGATACACAACATATCCCTCTAAACTGCCAATATCCCAAACCCCTCCTTTAAAGTGCAGGCATTGTACATCCCATTTCCAGGACTCAAGTCCGACTATATGAAAATAACCGGTTTCCCTGAATCCCTTCACTAAATATTACCCTGCTCACACTCCAACAGATCGTCAGGTCCCAAGTACCATTCGTCTCCATTCACTCCTATCTAACACGCTCACGCACGCTTGCTGGAAGTCCAAGCCCCTTACCCACAAAACAACCTTTACCCCCTCTCTCCAACCCTTTCGAGGACGACCCCTACCCCGCCTTCCTTCCCCTATAGATTAATATGCTTTCCATGTCATTCTACTTTGATCCATTCTCTCTAAATGACCAAACCACCTCAACAACCCCTCTTCTGCCCTCTGACTAATACTTTTATTAACTCCACACCTTCTCCTAATTTCCACACTCCGAATTTTCTGCATAATATTTACACCACACATTGCCCTTAAACAGGACATCTCCACTGCCTCCAACCGTCTCCTCGCTGCTGCATTTACCACCCAAGCTTCACACCCATATAAGAGTGTTGGTACTACTATACTTTCATACATTCCCTTCTTTGCCTCCATAGATAACGTTTTTTGACTCCACATATACCTCAACGCACCACTCACCTTTTTTCCCTCATCAATTCTATGATTAACCTCATCCTTCATAAATCCATCCGCCGACACGTCAACTCCCAAGTATCTGAAAACATTCACTTCTTCCATACTCCTCCTCCCCAATTTGATATCCAATTTTTCTTTATCTAAATCATTTGACACCCTCATCACCTTACTCTTTTCTATGTTCACTTTCAACTTTCTACCTTTACACACATTCCCAAACTCATCCACTAACCTTTGCAATTTTTCTTTAGAATCTCCCATAAGCACAGTATCATCAGCAAAAAGTAACTGTGTCAATTCCCATTTTGAATTTGATTCCCCATAATTTAATCCCACCCCTCTCCCAAACACCCTAGCATTTACTTCCTTTACAACCCCATCTATAAATATATTAAACAACCATGGTGACATTACACATCCCTGTCTAAGACCTACTTTTACCGGGAAGTAGTCTCCCTCTCTTCTACACACCCTAACCTGAGCCTCACTATCCTCATAAAAACTCTTTACAGCATTTAATAACTTACCACTTATTCCATATACTTGCAACATCTGCCACATTGCTCCTCTATCCACTCTATCATATGCCTTTTCTAAATCCATAAACGCAATAAAAACTTCCCTATCTTTATCTAAATACTGTTCATATATATGCTTCAATGTAAACACCTGATCTACACATCCCCTACCCACTCTAAAACCTCCTTGCTCATCCGCAATCCTACATTCTGTCTTACCTCTAATTCTTTCAATTATAACCCTACCGTACACTTTTCCTGGTATACTCAGTAAGCTTATTCCTCTATAATTTTTACAGTCTCTTTTGTCCCCTTTCCCTTTATATAAAGGGACTATACATGCTCTCTGCCAATCCCTAGGTACATTCCCCTCTTTC
>NW_027195469.1:165000-181241 GCF_038502225.1 Cherax quadricarinatus
CTCCTTCCAAGCTCTTCTAGTTTCCTTCCCCAGTCTTCCTCCCTTCTTTTGAGCTCTGTTTCCCAATCATCCTTCCCAGCTCTTGGCCTTATTTTTGGCCCCATTGTACCACAGAACAAAGTATCTGTGAGGATGGGTGTTGCAGGTAAGGGGATTTGTAGGGAGGTAGGGCAGGGGGGAGAGGGATATGGGGTGGAAGGGGGGTCAGCATCAAGGAGAGTTTTAGGGGATAGAGAGGGGCGAAAGACTGGGGAGAAGGAAGGTGGATGGAAGATGGGGATGAGAAAGAGAGAAAGAGAGAGAGAGAGAGAGATGGAAATAGAGAGAGAGAGAGAGAGAGAGAGAGAGAGAGAGAGAGAGAGAGAGAGAGAGAGAGAGAGAGAGAGTGAGAGAGAGAGACAGAGACAGAGGGAAGATGGATGGCCGGTAAGGATGAGTGTGGGGGAGTTATGAGGGGGGGAGAGATGGTTAGAGGGGGGACAAAGGGATGGAGCATGGGACAGGATGTCTATTGGGTGGGTAGGTTGAGGGGTGAATGGTTGTGAGGGGGACCATTTGTGTGTGTGGGGGGAAGGTATGTATGTGTGTGTGTGTGCCCAGAAATAATGCTCCTCAAACCATACCCCCGGCCGGGATTGAACCCGCGGTCATAGAGTCTCAAAACTCCAGCCCGTCGTGTTAGCCACTAGACCAGCTAGCCACATAAGATTCATCCAACTAGGTATATTTCTACACCATAGGAAGGTTAGCACAGGCACCTCTGTGACCACAAATGCAAGTTTTCACAGACGAATCTCCAGCTAGCGTGGCCGTGACGAACTCTAGCTCAAGTCCCTTCGCTGCCGTTAGTTTAATAGTTTAATATGTTTATTATGCACCCCATACCCATCCTGTGGGCGGTAGTCAAAAGATTACAGATGTACATAATGGGTCCAGGGACTGGGCCTCAAAGTTTTGATAGCTGAGCAAGTTACAGAGGTAATGAATTCACAATTTACAAAGGTAATGAACTCACAATTTACAAAGGTAATGAACTCCAGGTAGGTCTAGTAACAATCATGACAAGTTACAAAGGTATTTACAGATTACAGTGGTACACAATGGGTCCAGGGACCGGGCTCCAAAGTTTGATGGCTGAACTAGGTACAAGGTAATGAACTCACAAGTTACAAAGGTAATGAACTCACAAGTTACAAAGGTAATGAACTCACAAGTTACAAAGGTAATGAATACTGTAAGAATGGTTACTTACGTTTATACATGGTTGCAATCATGAACAAATTTTAGAGTAATCAACATGACTTAAGAAATCGTAATGACACGATTGCAAACAAACCATACCCCCGGCCGGGATTGAACCCGCGGTCATAGAGTCTCAAAACTCCTGCCCGTCGCGTTAGCCACTAGACCAGCTAGCCACATAAGATTCATCCAACTAGGTATATTTCTACACCATAGGAAGGTTAGCACAGGCACCTCTGTGACCACAAATGCAAGTTTTTACAGACGAATCTCCAGCTAGCGTGGCCGTGACGAACTCTAGCTCAAGTCCCTTCACTACCGTCAACATGACTTAAGAAATCGTAATGACACGATTGCAAATAAACCATACCCCCGGCCGGGATTGAACCCGCGGTCATAGTTGGATGAATCTTATGTGGCTAGCTGGTCTAGTGGCTAACGCGACGGGCTGGAGTTTTGAGACTATGACCGCGGGTTCAATCCCGGCCGGGGGTATGGTTTGTTTGCAATCGTGTCATTACGATTTCTTAAGTAATGCTCCTCACTTCTAAGTATCCATACTGTTAATAAATACCAATAGTAATGCCACTAATTCTAAAACTTACCAATAGTAATTCTAACACTTGTCAATACTACTACTAAAATACCAAAAGTAATACTAGTTTCTAAAACTTAGCATCTCTCAACTTCTACAAGTGTCTACACTTGTGTGTGTGTATGTGTGTCTGACGATTACCCCTCGCTAGTTACTCATCTCTCTCTCCTCATGCCCTCATCAAACCTATCTCCACCTTATCTATGCTGTTTCTACTCTAATTCTGGTAGTAGCTTGCAGGAGTTTGTGGCCAGTATCTAACAGTGTTCAGAGACCAGAATCTGACATGTAACCACAATAAGGGAGAAGGACTTGCGTGTAGCAGCGGGGTGATGACAAGTTGCCAGTTGCTGATGTCTTTGTTGTAGTACATGTAGGCCTTGTATCACTATTTTGAAAATCCTTCACCCGTGATAGTTATAACCATTTATGCTCATACATCCTGAGTTTCTCGAGTGTTTTCGCTTTTCACTTATCGTAGAATACATTTCACATTCGTTGAGCTACACTTTATATTTATAATGGCACAGCCTGTTATGACGGTACCGCTTCACGAAGGCCTGCTCCTGCCACCTTCCCTAGTTATATATTTTTTTTCTCCCTTTACTTATTAACTTTTTCACTCTCACTGCATGCTGCCCCACATTTCACTTATTAACCAATCTCTCGTAATTCTTGAACACCCACTCTCACACTCACTTATCTCTGTATATTGTAACGGTGTGGGAACAGGGGCCTATTAGGCCTCTAACGATTTGGCACTTTGAAGTTTTGTTGAATGATTTCAGGCTTCCTCTCACCTTTTTTTTTAACTAATAACTTTTCTTATCGCTTGTAGGATTGTTCACTGACGTTGTCACTACCACTGGTTACGGCTAGCAGCTAATTACTCCTTAAAAACACTAAGGTTCTCGGAGCCTTGTGACCCCACGTGTGTGTGTGTGTGTACTCACCTATTTGTACTCACCTATTTGTGGTTGCAGGGGTCGAGTCTTAGCTCCTGGCCCCGCCTCTTCACCGGTTGCTACTGGGCCCTCCCTCTCCCCGCTCCATGAGCTTTATCAAACCTCGTCTTAAAACTGTGTATGGTTCCTGCCTCCACTACGTCATTTTCTAGGCTATTCCACTGCCTTACAACTCTATGACTGAAGAAATACTTCCTAATATCTCTCTGACTCATTTGTGTCTTCAACTTCCAATTGTGGCCTCTTGTTTCTTTGTCCCCTTGTTCACCTTGTCTATTCCACGCAGTATTTTATATGTCGTTATCATGTCTCCCCTGACCCTCCTGTCCTCCAGTGTCGTCAGGCCGATTTCCCTTAATCTTTCTTCATAGGACATTCCCCTTAGCTCTGGAACTAACCTTGTCGCAAACCTTTGTGTGTGTGTGTGTGTGTGTGTGTGTGTGTGTGTGTGTGTGTGTGTGTGTGTGTGTGTGTGTGTGTGTGTGTGTGTGTGTGTGTGTGTGTGTGTGTGTGTGTGTGTGTGTGTGAGTGTGTGTGTGTGTGTGTGTGTGTGTGTGTGTGTGTGTGTGTGTGTGTGTGTGTGTGTGTGTTACTGTACTGGTGTTCTGTGTTACTGTACTTGTCTTCTATGTTACTGTACCGGTCTTCTGTGTTACTGTACTGGTCTTCTGTGCTAGTGTACTGGTCTTCTATGTTACTGTACTGGTCTTCTGTTTTAGTGTACTGGTCGTCTGTGTTACTGTACAGGTCTTTGTGTTACTGTACTGGTCGTCTATGTTACTGTATTGGTCTTCTGTGTTACTGTACTGGTCTTCTGTGTTACTGTACTGGTCTTCTGTGTTACTGTACTGGTCTTCTGTGTTACTGTACTGGTCTTCTGTGTTACTGTACTGGTCTTCTGTGTTACTGTACTGGTCGTCTATGTTACAGTACTGGTCTTCTGTGTTACTGTACTGGTCTTCTGTGTTACTGTACTGGTCTTCTGTGTTACTGTACCGGTCTTCTGTGTTACTGTACTGGTCTTCTGTGTTACTGTACTGGTCTTCTGTGTTACTGTACTGGTCTTCTGTGTTACTGTACTGGTCTTCTGTGTTACTGTACTGGTCTTCTGTGTTACTGTACTGGTCTTCTGTGTTACTGTACCGGTCTTCTGTGTTACTGTACTGGTCTTCTGTGTTACTGTACTGGTCTTCTGTTTTACTGTACTGGTCGTCTATGTTACTGTACTGGTGTTCTGTGTTACAGTACCGGTCTTCTGTGTTACTGTACTGGTCTTCTGTGTTACTGTACTGGTCTTCTATGTTACTGTACTGGTCTTCTGTGTTACTGTACTGGTCTTCTGTGTTACTGTACTGGTCTTCTGTGTTACTGTACTGGTCTTCTGTGTTACTGTACTGGTCTTCTGTGTTACTGTACTGGTCTTCTGTGTCACTGTACTGGTCTTCTGTGTCACTGTACTGGTCTTCTGTGTTACTGTACTGGTCTTCTGTGTTACTGTACTGGTCTTCTGTGTTACTGTACTGGTCTTCTGTGTTACTGTACTGGTCTTCCGTGTTACTGTACTGGTCTTCTGTGTTACTGTACTGGTCTTCTGTGTCACTGTACTGGTCTTCTGTGTTACTGTACTGGTCTTCTGTGTTACTGTACTGGTCTTCTGTGTTACTGTACTGGTCTTCTGTGTTACTGTACTGGTCTTCTGTGTTACTGTACTGGTCTTCTGTGTTACTGTACTGGTCTTCTGTGTTACTGTACTAGTCTTGTATGTTGCAACATTGTTATTTTGAGTTACTTCTCTTGTATTATACTGTTTTGTGTTGTTGTACTGTTTTACGTTATATATAAGTTTTATGTTGTTTTATATATTATTATACTTATTTATGTCACTATACTGCTTTTTATGTTATTATGCTGTTTTATGTGTTACTTTATTGTTTTTGTGTGTTACTATAATACCAGCTGACTTGACTCATCTTATACGTAACAAACGAACCTCTACCTGAAGTCTTTTACCAACAGAGTCCTGCCAGCACTCTATTTCCAACAGAAACCTACTATAGTTCTTCTACCAATAGTCCTCGGGTAACAATCCTTCTACCAGTGTTCTTCCAATTGCGTTCAGTCTTATACACTTGAATCCTACTAATAGAATCCTAAGGAGAGAATCCTGCCAAGAATTTTTCTATCAAATAGTTACCAGAGTACAAAACAAATTCTGGCCACAAAACAGAGCGAAACACCAACGTCAAAGACCTGGGAGTGATCATGTCGGAGGATCTCACCTTCAAGGACCATAACATTGTATCAATCGCATCTGCTAGAAAAATGACAGGATGGATAATGAGAACCTTCAAAACTAGGGAGGCCAAGCCCATGATGACACTCTTCAGGTCACTTGTTCTATCTAGGCTGGAATATTGCTGCACACTAACAACACCTGTCAAGGCAGGTGAAATTGCCGACCTAGAAAATGTACAGAGAACTTTCACGGCGCGCATAACGGAGATAAAACACCTCAATTATTGGGAGCGCTTGAGGTTCCTAAACCTGTATTCCCTGGAACGCAGGAGGGAGAGATACATGATTATATACACCTGGAAAATCCTAGATTGACTAGTACCGAACTTGCACACGAAAATCACTCAGTACGAAAGCAAAAGACTTGGCAGACGATGCACCATCCCCCCAATGAAAAGCAGGGTTGTCACTAGCACGTTAAGAGACCATACAATAAGTGTCAGGGGCCCGAGACTGTTCAACTGCCTCCCAGCACACATAAGGGGGATTACCAACAGACCCCTGGCAGTCTTCAAGCTGGCACTGGACAAGCACCTAAAGTCAGTTCCGGATCAGCCGGGCTGTGGCTCGTACGTTGGTTTGCGTGCAGCCAGCAGCAACAGCCTGGTTGATAAGGCTCTGATCCACCAGGAGGCCTGGTCACAGACCGGGCCGCGGGGGCGTTGACCCCCGGAACTCTCTCCAGGTAAACTCCAGGTAAACCAGTTTACATTCAGTGTTATGAACTCTGGTGTATCAGACAGACTTTATACACATCACAACACAACGATGGTGGTGAAGAAACGCATTGTAACAGAGAGGAACTTTCACCTGTGAAACAAACTTCTTCATTCAATAGTTACCTTCTACAACTGTGTCTTTTTCAGCACTTACTGACTTTGTGCTACATATCTCTGCAACATAGTGCACCACAACATTCAGTGTGTACTATATCTCTGCAACATAGTGCACCACAACATTCAGTGTGTACTATATCTCTGCAACATAGTGCACCACAACATTCAGTGTGTACTATATCTCTGCAACATAGTGCACCACAACATTCAGTGTGTACTATATCTCTGCAACATAGTGCACCACAACATTTAGTGTGTAATATATCTCTGCAACATAGTGCACCACAACATTTAGTGTTCCATATATTTCTGCAACATAGTTCACCACAACATTCAGTGAGCAATATATCTCCGCAACATAGTGCACCACAACATTCTGTGTGCAATATATGTTAACATCCATACATCACAGTATATAACAACAGTATGGGAGACATTAACACACAGTCGTACTGGCCAGGTTGTGGCAGCCACCACCAAAATTCTTATTGTCAAGAGATCGAATCATCCAAGTTGACAGTTTTTATGTTTATCACCGAAAGTTTTTGTTTTGTATCTGTTGTGGTGAATGTTTTTATATCATTAATTAATTTATTCTACTTAAACAAAGAGTTCATTAAGATGATTTATAAGAATATCTTCTCTGTCTTAAACACAAGTCTCTCACGTTAGTCACTTCTTCTCATATTTACATCCTTTCCCAAAATATTTCATCCAAATATTGTAACCCTCACTCAATTTTCTTAAGAATTTTGAAGATATATATTTAAGAATTTTCTTAAGTCTCTTACAGTATTATATATTATTGTTTAATTTATACAATGATGTGGGAGAGTGCAGATATGTTTATGAGAACGTGTACACATGTATGTATATATGTGTGTTGGTAGCATGGTGTTTGTAGTGATGTTTATGTTGGCAGCATGGTGTTTGTAGTGATGTTTATGTTGGTAGCATGGTGTTTGTAGTGATGTTTATGTTGGTAGCATGGTGTTTGTAGTGATGTTTATGTTGGTAGCATGGTGTTTGTAGTGATGTTTATGTTGGTAGCATGGTGTTTGTAGTGATGTTTATGTTGGTAGCATGGTGTTTGTAGTGATGTTTATGTTGGTAGCATGGTGTTTGTTGTGATGTTTATGTTGGTAGCATGGTGTTTGTAGTGATGTTTATGTGTAGACCAAAGTGAAAAGTAAACATCAGGAGAAAACTTGCATGAACTACATAATAATTCGCAGTAAAGAAGAGCACAGTTCTGTGACACAGTTGTAATAAAGTACTGGAATAGTTCATGATTTTGTTCATAATGTTTATAAAAGAAGAAAAGAGGAAAAACTTTAAAGAATGTAATAATTATAATGGAATAATAGTGTTGACCAGACCAGGTAAAGTGTGTGTCAGAATTATGATCAGTGAAGTGATGGTAAAGTGTGTGTCAGAATTATGATCACAACTTGTCATCAGCCGTCTCTTACCACAATTCACTACCAAACATTCATTACCAACCATGCACTACCAACCATCCATTACGAACCATCCACTACCAACCATCCACATTATGTGAACAGGACTCACATGTGTCTATACTGGTGTGAACAATATTTAGCGTTTCATGTGAATGTTGGATGAGTGTTCTATTCCAGATCAAAGTGTTCAGTACATGTTCTCTCTCTCTCTCTCTCTTTCTCTCTCTCTCTCTCTCTCTCTCTCTCTCTCTCTCTCTCTCTCTCTCTCTCTCTCTCTCTCTCTCTCTCTCTCTCTCTCTCTCTCACTCACTGATCAACTTGTTCATTAAGTGTTCTAACCCATATCAGTCTGTTCAGTACGTGTTCTTTACCAAATCGACATTAAAGGTGAATATAAAGTCAAGAAAGTTTTCCAGCCATCTTGAATTTCTATAGAAAAACCCATCTTGAATTAGTTGATGGCTTACGAAAATCTTGTCTTAGAACAAGTAATTGATGGATTAACACAAACTTGCTACATTTTTACTCAAGGGTCCTTCACATTATTTCTACATGGTTACTCATAGGTCCCTCATATCACATTTTTCTTAAACCATC
Source organism: Cherax quadricarinatus (assembly GCF_038502225.1). Taxonomy (NCBI): domain Eukaryota; kingdom Metazoa; phylum Arthropoda; class Malacostraca; order Decapoda; family Parastacidae; genus Cherax; species Cherax quadricarinatus. The sequence continues at coordinate 172,994 of NW_027195469.1, forward strand.
GAGTGGGTCTGTTCATCATTGTCATCATCGATGACAGTCATAATGTTATCTTAGTCAAGCTGTGGTTACCTTGTGGAAAGGCAACACTAGAAAAATGAACTATAATTAGAAACACAAAGATGTGAAAAGTAAATGTCAGAAGATGTGAGAAGAAAATCAAGTACTACCATAGATCTGATCTTATACTGATTACTTTAAATTATATATTTTAATATACTGACAAACCAGGTCGAGCCCAAAGCATGGAGTGTCGTGTGTGAGAGAACATCCATCTGTTATCAGAAAATTGGTAAAATCTGCTTCCTTGTTTCAGGTAAATTTAATGCCTCCCAAAATGTAAAGTAATCACATGTGAGTTTATAAGAAATCGAAATTGTCATTATTATTGTTTGCGGCCACTGTCGGCCTCAGAGTTATTTCTGAGTTACCAGACCTTGCCACGTGGAGGCCAGAGGTTCGTCTTTAAGGCCAGGGCTGGCGTGCAGTCAGTAGAGGTCTGGCTTCACCCTGGTTAACACTAAGTTGCACAGCAACCTTCACCACGCTAGCCACCATCTTCAACAATGCATGTGAAAATTGTGTGTGTCTGTGTTTTACTGTAAGTATTGTGAGCGTAATGTAAGTTATTTTTCCATGCCCACATTCTCTTGCTGGTAGGCACCACATACCCCTCTGCTGGGAGATAGCCACCTCCATACCGCTCTGGTGGAAGATAGCCACCTCCATACCCCTCTGGTGGGGCATAGCCACCTCCATACCCCTCTGGTGGGTGATAGCCACCTTCATACCCCTCTGGTGGGTGATAGCCACCTCCATACCACTCTGGTGGGTGATAGCCACCTCCATACCCCTCTGGTGGGTGATAGCCACCTTCATAACCCTCTGGTGGGTGATAGCCACCCCCATACCCCTCTGGTGGGTGATAGCCACCCCCATACCCCTCTGGTGGGTGATAGCCACCACCATAACCCTGTGGTGGGTGATAGCCACCTCCATAACCCTCTGGTGGGTGATAGCCACCTTCATAACCCTCTGGTGGGTGATAGCCACCCCCATACCCCTCTGATGGGTGATAGCTACTTCATATCCCTCTTGTAGGTGATGGCGACCTCATACCTCTATGACAGAACATAGCAACCCCATACTTCTCTTGTGAGTGATAGCCACCCCGTTCCCCTCTTGTGGGTTATAACCACCACTATACCCATATGACACCATACTTATCCTGTGTGCTGTTGTCGTCCCCTTCCTGTTATGTTGGAGATAGCCAGCCTTACCTATGCATTGAACAGTTATGAAAATATATCAGTTATAATTGGCAAAAGTCTGCTAACTTTAACCTAACATTAACTGGATGGTAGTTGCTTGGCATGTAACGGACTGACTTGTCACAGTCAGGTTCTCATGGTTACTGAGTTATTCTCTAGATTGTAAAACGTATTGTTCTTTTTCTGTGTGTGCTAATTGAAAGGAGGAACACTGCAGCCGGCCTGTTGGCCCATACTAGGCAGGTCCTTCACAAATCCATCCCACTAATAGAATATTTGCTCAACCCATTTTCAACGCTACTCAGCTTTTGATAAAATTATTTACTCATGAGCAAGTCCCACTCAAATCCAACGCCACTCACTCATGTATATGTCCAACCTAAATTTGAAACTATCCAAGGTTCTCGCTTCAATCACCCTACTGGGCAGACTGCTCCACTCATCAGCTGCGCTATTTCCAAGCCAATACTTTCCTATATCCTTTCTAAATATAAACTTATCTATATTGAATCTGTTATTGCGGGTTCTCTCTTGGAGACATATCCTCAATACCTTATTTATATCCCCTTTGTTAATACCCATCTTCGACTTATACACTTCGATCATGTCTCTCTTTATTCTTCGTCTTACAAGTGAATCTAATTTAAGGGACTTCAATCTTTCTTCATTCGGAAGATTTCTAATGTTATGTATTAGTTTTATCATCCTATGCTGAATGTTTTCTAACGAATTCATGTCCATTCTGTAATATGGAGACCAGAACTGAGCTGCGTAATCCAGGCGAGGCCTTAATAATAATGTATAAAGCTGTAGTATAACTTGGCATTTGTTGCTTACACTTCTTGATATAAATCCCAGTAATCTATTTGCCTTATTATGCACGCATATGCACTACTGTCTTGGTTTATGGTTGCTGCTTACCATAACCCCCAGACTCTTTTCGCATTCTGTACGGCTAAGTTCTATGTTATTTAGCTTATAAAAGCTAAGGTTATGAACACTCCCGAGCTTCAGAACTTTGCATTTATCTACAGTGAACTGTATCTGCCTTTTTTCCTACCATAAATTAAGTTTGTCTGAATCCTCCTGCAGTTCCTTAACATCTACTTCTGAATCGATTATCCTACCTAACTTCGTGTCATCAGCGAATTTGCTCATATCACTAGCAATTTTCTTGTCAAGATCATTGATATATATTATAAGCCATAATGGGCCTAAAACTGATCCCTGTGGAACGTCACTTGTTACAGATCCCAACTCAGATTTTACCCCACTTATGCACACTCTCTGCTTCTGGAGACCTGGAGTTTACCTGGTGAGAGTTCCGGGGGTCAACGCCCCCGCGGCCCGGTCTGTGACCAGGCCTCCTGGTGGATCAGAGCCATAACTCGATCTATGACAGCACTTTTCCCCCACTTTCTTTAGCAGTCTCTGGTGCGGTACTCTATCAAGGCCTTACTAAAATCCAAATAAACAATATCAAATTCTTTGTCGAGATCAACAGCCCCAAAAGCTATACTGGAGAAAGTTAGTAAATTAGCTAGGCAGGAACGGCCTCTCGTGAATCCATGCTGAGGATCATTAATCAAATTATGCTTTTCAAGATGATTTCTTAAAATATCAGCTATAATTGACTTGAGTAATTTACTTACAATTGAGGTCAGGCTTATTGGCCGGCAATTTGACGGTAACGACTTGGCCCTGATTTAAAATAGGAATTACATTAGCCATCTTCCACAGATCAGACACTACACCTGTTTGAAGAGATACATTACAAATGTTAGTTAATGGTTCACAAAGTTCCATTTTGTACTCCTTAAGCACCCGTGAAAAAAGTTCATCAGGGCCAGGGGATTTATTTTGTTTTAGTCAGTCTACTTGTTTGATTACCATATCCTTAGTGACTGTGATATTACATAATTTATCTCCTTCAGGCCCACTATAAAAATTAATTACTGGGATATTATTAGTGTCTTCCTGTGTGAAAACCAAGAGAAAATAATTATTAAAAATCAAACACATTTCATTCTCCTTGTCAGTAAGATGCCCAGAGTTATTTTTAAGGGGACCTATCTTATCTCTAACTTTTGTTCTATAAACCTGGAAAAAAAAAACTTTTGGGTTAGTTTTCGAATCCCTAACAACTTTAATTTCATAATCCCGTTTAGCTTTTCTTATCCCCTGTTACTGATTCATAAGATGACCTTCATCTCTTTTGATGCACCTATAAATTCCTTTTTTTTTCAGCCCTAAAAGATGTTTGAACTTATTATTCATCCATCTCGGGTCATTTCTATTCGAACTAATTTCTTTATACGGAATAAAAGTTCTTTGGGCAGCATGTAGAGTGTTTAGAATTCTGTCACATTGAGAGCTCTCTTCATTACCCCAGTCCACAGATGATGTGTTCTCTAAGCCCATTGTACTATCCTAAGCAAAAATCTGGGACCGTTACTGAGGTATCTCTAGTATCATACTTCCATTCTATGCTAAAGGTTAACTTATCCCTTACAGCTGTCCAAGAAGATAAAACATGTGATAACACTACTGACCAAAGAAACCGAGTTTCGTGTCGCTGGAGGAATCGAGGGTTAGAGGAAATATGGTCCTATCAGCATTTAAATTGAAAAATTGCGTTACTTTATACACCGTAAATTTATGTTTATTCGTCCCTCTTTACCAAAGATTATTTTTTATTACTTTATTACAGCAAATCACCTTTAATTTGATTTAATGTTGGTTGAATACTGAAATAATTTTTGTGTTTTGTAGGTGTGTTGTGTTCAGCACGGCAGTTCCTGTGTTGCAAATGTCAATAACACAAGAGGACCACCAGCTAGAGCCTCTGCACCATGTAAGTCTAGTCTGCGATACACCTGCCCAAAGATAGTGACTTTAAATCTGTCATTGAAGACTGTGTAGATAGCATGTAGACAGTGAGTAGAGACAGACAAGGGTTGTAGAACCATCTTTAATTAGGACACTGATTCATGATTCGATAATGTTCTAAAGACCAAACCATGACATGATAAAGTTCTATAGAGTGAAACATGACATAATGAAGGTCTAAAACACGAAACACATCATGATAATGATTTTTTTTTCAACAAGTCGGCCGTCTCCCACCGAGGCAGGGTGACCCAAAAAAAAGAAAGAAAATCCCCAAAAAGAAAATACTTTCATCGTCATTCAACACTTTCACCACACTCACACATTATCACTGTTTTTGCAGAGGTGCTCAAAATACAACAGTTTAGAAGCATATACGTATACAGATACACAACATATCCCTCCAAACTGCCAATATCCCAAACCCCTCCTTTAAAGTGCAGGCATTGTACTTCCCATTTCCAGGACTCAAGTCCGACTATATGAAAATAACCGGTTTCCCTGAATCCCTTCACTAAATATTACCCTGCTCACACTCCAACATATCGTCAGGTCCCAAGTATCATTCGTCTCCATTCACTCCTATCTAACACGCTCATGCACGCTTGCTGGAAGTCCAAGCCCCTTGCCCACAAAACCTCCTTTACCCCCTCTTTCCAACCCTTTCGAGGACGACCCCTACCCCTCCTTCCTTTCCCTATAGATTTATATGCTTTCCATGTCATTCTACTTTGATCCATTCTCTCTAAATGACCAAACCACCTCAACAACCCCTCTTCTGCCCTCTGATTAATGCTTTTATTAACTCCACACCTTCTCCTAATTTCCACACTCCGAATTTTCTGCATAATATTTACACCACACATTGCCCTTAGACAGGACATCTCCACTGCCTCCAACCGTCTCCTCGCTGCTGCATTTACCACCCAAGCTTCACATCCATATAAGAGTGTTGGTACTACTATACTTTCATACATTCCCTTCTTTGCCTCCATAGATAACGTTTTTTGACTCCACATATACCTCAACGCACCACTCACCTTTTTTCCCTCATCAATTCTATGATTAACCTCATCCTTCATAAACCCATCCGCCTTATCTGAAAACATTCACTTCTTCCATACTCCTCCTCCCCAATTTGATATCCAATTTTTCTTTATCTAAATCATTTGATACCCTCATCACCTTACTCTTTTCTATGTTCACTTTCAACTTTCTATCTTTACACACATTCTCAAACTCTTCCACTAACCTTTGCAATTTTTCTTTAGAATCTCCCATAAGCACAGTATCATCAGCAAAAAGTAACTGTGTCAGTTCCCATTTTGAATTTGATTCCCCATAATTTAATCCCACCCCTCTCCCGAACACCCTAGCATTTACTTCTTTTACAACCCCATCTATAAATATATTAAACAACCATGGTGACATTACACATCCCTGTCTAAGACCTAATTTTACCGGGAAGTATTCTCCCTCTCTTCTACATACCCTAACCTGAGCCTCACTGTCCTCATAAAAGCTCTTTACAGCATTTAGTAACTTACCACCTATTCCATATACTTGCAACATCTGCCACATTGCTCCTCTATCCACTCTATCATATGCCTTTTCTAAATCCATAAATGCAATAAAAACTTCCCTACCTTTATCTAAATACTGTTCACATATATGCTTCAATGTAAACACTTGATCTACACATCCCCTACCCACTCTGAAGCCTCCTTGCTCATCCGCAATCCTACATTCTGTCTTACCTCTAATTCTTTCAATTATAACTCTACCGTACACTTTTCCTGGTATACTCAGTAAACTTATTCCTCTATAATTTTTACAATCTCTTTTGTCCCCTTTCCCTTTATATAAAGGGACTATACATGCTCTCCGCCAATCCCTAGGTACCTTCCCCTCTTTCATACATTTATTAAACAAAAGTACCAAAACATGACTTGATAAAACTCTCCCCAGAGTGAAATGTGTAATAATAATAAAACTTATTACAGGTGTTGCTAATAAAGAGGTCAGCAGGTGTCAGCGGAAACCCCTGTCCCGGCTTCTCAGGCTTCAGGTGAGAGTAAAATCATGCCTACTGAAGGTCTCTTCATCCAAGGCACTAGAACTACACTTCCCATGGAACGTATTACCTTACCTGTACCCAGGATCTATATGATTCCTGTGGGTTTAGCGCTTCCCCGTCAATACAATAATATTCAATGGCTTGAGTCAGTCCTTACTAAGGACACTTTTATCGAGATGTTTCAGTCCTGAGACCTTGAGTGACTGAGACCCAACGAACGATAGGTCTTCAATTCAGGGATGTTAAGTGAAGACATTAGCATTCATTTTGTTCTTCTACTTAACTTTCTTACTACTCAACCTTGTTATTTTTCATCCAAGAATTAAAGATATAAACAGTAATATGTACTATATTGTTATGAGTACACTCTTATTTTTGGTGTCTTTTATATAGTTACCCCAGTAATGCCCCTTAACACTATTTATATACAGCATTGTGAGTCGAGTATCACCGTTCATCTACTGTTTGTCCCCTAGCACAATTCATCCACTGTTTGTCACCTAGCACAATTCATCCACTGTTTGTCACCTAGCACCATTCATCCACTGTTTGTCACCTAGCACCATTCATCTACTGTTTATTCCCAAGCACTATTCATCAGCTGTTTCTCCTCTAGCACCATTCATTTATCGTTTTCTACTAGTACCATCTATCTACTGTTTGTCCCCTAGCACCATTCATCAACTGTTTGTCTCTTACCACTATTCATTAACTGCTTTTCCAGCAGCCCCATTCATCTTCTATTTATCCACTAGCAACATCCATCAATTGTTTGTTCCCCAGCACCATTCATCAACTGTTTGTATTCTAGCACCAATCATCTTACGTTTGCCCTCTAGCACCATTCATCTACTGTTTGTTCTATAGCACCATTCATCTTATGTTTGTCTCCTAGCGCCATTCATTCACTGTTCGTTCAGTACATCAATTCATCTTCCGTTTATCCCATAGCACCATTTATCTATTATATATCCTTGGCATCATGTATTCATTGCAACTTACTACAACTAGTTCAGTCTGAGTCTCTTAGTACCAAATATCTACTGCATATACAAATTGACGTATATCTTTCAGGTTATATATACTGAAAACTATGTATCTCAGCGACTACAAACAAAGATTTAAATCTTCGCGTATACACTGAGATTTTTTCTCTCAGAATACTGTACACAGTTTCCTTAATTCCCTCATTAGGGGCTTTTAAATATCTTCAGTAATCGAGTAGTGGTGTGCATGTGAAATGCATTAATGACTCTCGTAAAACCGATGGAGTTGAAACCATTACTTTATTACAATAAATTCATAAAAAAATAACTAAGAACTAGTCAGTAATTAAGTTGTAACACTCGCGAAAACACAAAAACTAGGAGAATTGTCTTTAAAATATTACCCAATTATTATTATGATTACTATATAATTATTATTCTTTTTATTATTATTACCTGTATATTTAGGCATAACCAATTAGCTTATCTATCATTCATTTTAAACAATTCTCAGTATTTATAATCTTTACCATGAAATCACCACCCATTGAATGCAGATACTTTTATCTAATGCTAAAGTTCCCTGCTCACTCAGGTCTACTATTTCATTTGTTACACATTCATTATACTTAAATTCTTTTCCTGCTCACTCACCCATTACCTATTATTAACCAACATTACCCATTATTTCCCACAGGTGTCCTCACCAGGACGTGCCAGCGCTGTGCCGAGGATTCGACATTGGTTGTCATGACACAGATTTTATCAACGTTCGTAATTGAACATATCAGAGGAAGACATCCATTAAGATAAACACACTTAATGGTTTGGAAAAGTACATGACAACATAAGAAGAAAGTGACAGATGTGAAGAAGATGGCAGATGTGAGGAAGGTGACAGATGTGAAGAAGGTGTCAGATGTGTAGAAAGTGACAAACAAGCGGAAACTTAGGCTTTCATGTAATTGAATTTATACTTCTGTACATTACATAGTTACCATGATTATACAAAGACTGTAAAAACTGTA
>NW_027195470.1:0-102500 GCF_038502225.1 Cherax quadricarinatus
ACACTACCCACTCAACACTACCCACTCAACACTACCCACACAACACTACCCACACAACACTACCCACACAACACTACCCACTCAACACTACCCACTCAACACTACCCACTCAACACTACCCACTCAACACTACCCACTCAACACTACCCACTCAACACTACCCACACAACACTACCCACACAACACTACCCACTCAACACTACCCACTCAACACTACCCACTCAACACTACCCACACAACACTACCCACACAACACTACCCACTCAACACTACCCACACCACACTACCCACACAACACTACCCACACAACACTACCCACTCAACACTCAGCTTATGTCTCCTTACACACAACAATACTGTGAATATATAAATATAATAATTAGACATGAGTATATATAGTTAATATGGGCTGGAGGGATTAAGTTACTTTACTGAATTTGACATAGCAAGTAACAAAAGGTATTTGGGCATAAAATTACGTTAATTTAATGTAACTGATAATTATTAAAGACGAGACAGAGCGTCAGTAATTACATTACAATGACCACTTATGTGTTTTATACTAATAGAATAAGGTTGGATTTTGAAGCCCACCTCATGATCCTAGCATTCTTACTCTTCATAGTATTTATATAAGTGAGTGGATTGTGGTCAGAAAAAACGTTAATTTTAAATGGGGAAGTGCCCAAATACACGTCAAAATGTTCCAAGGACACCACAAGAGCTAGAGCCTCTTTCTCAATAGTGGCATAATTTTTCTGGTGTCGTTTAAGCTTAGATGAATAGTAACATATAGGATGGAGAATATCAGTGGATGTTGACTGCATAGCCACTCGCATCTATGTGTAAAAAGAAGGGAAGATTGAAATTAGGACTCAACACTGGAGCAGAGGAAAGCAAATGCTTCAACCTTTTGAACAAATCTGAACAATGTCTAGTCCAGATGAACTGAACTTTGCTACTAGAGAACATAGTGAGAGGTGTAGGTGGAGGTGTGTGTGCTGGCTTGACTGTCACTTGACACACGTGACAACGTCGCACATGATCAGCTACTGTTTCCCTCATTTTAGGCCAAGTAAAATGTTTTGCCAGTTTACCGAGTGTCTTCTTGACACCCAAATGTCCTCCTATGGGACTATTGTGAGCAAAATCAATGGCTTGCTCACGAAATGTAACTGGTAACACTAGTCCTAGAGGGACTAGTACCGAACTTGCACACGAAAATCACTCACTACGAAAGCAAAAGACTTGGCAGACGATGCACCATCCCCCCAATGAAAAGCAGGGGTGTCACTAGCACGTTAAGAGACCATACAATAAGTGTCAGGGGCCCGAGACTGTTCAACTGCCTCCCAGCACACATAAGGGGGATTACCAACAGACCCCTGGCAGTCTTCAAGCTGGCACTGGACAAGTACCTAAAGTCAGTTCCTGATCAGCCGGGCTGTGGCTCGTACGTTGGTTTGCGTGCAGCCAGCAGCAACAGCCTGGTTGATCAGGCTCTGATCCACCAGGAGGCCTGGTCACAGACCGGGCCGCGGGGGCGTTGACCCCCGGAACTCTCTCCAGGTAAACTCCAGGTAAACTAGATGCTTGACTGTGGTGGAAACACTGTCAGCTGACAACTTACATGCATTTTTCTCCAACAGTACACCGTTACTATAATAGTAACAATTATCGAGATCCTTTGCTGCACTCTCAGTAACTGCTATATCTCTTAGTCTTTCCAGTGACTAATCAACAAACTGATCCTTGATTAAATCATCATGAGTAAGAAATTTAACGTAAGTTGTGTCTTGACTAGGTTGATGACCGGGGGGAGTCAGTGTTATAAGTAAGTTTATTCAGGTATACACAAATACAGTTACATAGAATTATCATACATAGCAGCATATGTGTAGAGAACCTGGGATAACCTGGGATAACCTGGGATAACCTGGGATAACCTGGGATAACCTGGGATAACCTGGGATAACCTGGGATAACCTGGGATAACCCAAAAAAGTCAGACAGAGTGACTTATTTCCATTGTGGTCCTTTTACCTTATTATTATAATATAAAGGTTATAATATTTTCTTATTATTCTACAATGAAGATAACATCTTATTATCATACTAAAAAGACTATCTACTACACGAGGGTCATTAAGACTATCTACAATACGAGGGTCATTACTAGGAATAAGGTAAAATTTACACGTATGTTAGCTAAAAAATAGAAAATCATTCCCCTCCCTTTCTGTAGCTACATTCATCAGACACCTTTTGGCAGTCTTCTTGAACTGGTTCACGCTATGACTGGCTTTGACATGTGCGGGTAGTCTGTTCCATTCCTTTATTGCTGTACAATAAAAGGTGTTTGAAGCCTGTCCAATGACTGTGGGTACTACAAAGTTGTGCTCTCTCCCCCTAGTACTATGATTGCTTTGGTTCCCAACCTTGACAAAATTGACAGCAAGATATTCTGGACACTGTTTGTGAGCAATTTTATAAACATGATTTATCTTCAGTTGTTTTACTCTGTCTTCAACATTCAGCATATCCAACTGCTGTAATTCATCCTGGCCTACATGTTCTCTTGGTCCCAGCCCCAGGATGAATCTTACGATTTTGTTCTGGGTGATTTGCAGTCTATCTTTCAGTTTTTTTGTCAAGGCAGAGTACCAAGAAGAGCAAGCGTAATCCATATGGCATTGTATAAGGGCTAGACATAGGGTCTTGCGAGCCTCAGTAGGTAGACACTGTGCTTGTCTATACAGGAACTTCAGTCTGGCATTCGCTTTCTTCACTACACTGTTCCCTATCAATTCTCCTGACACATTGTTCGCATCGCTATTGGGCCGTGCGGACGGGCTGCGCAGTAGCTCCCACTTCACCTGGTTTCTGCGCAGTTTTCACTGATCAAACATGGCGGATTACACCGGCAGGAGGATTAACACAGTCTGCATTGAGCTGTTAAGGGGTTCTCTGAGCCCTGCTACGATGAACGTACTTCGTCCTGCAATTATTAGGGATCTATATGGCATCCCTAACGAGGAACTGTATGGTGTGGCCCTTAACGGGATGAAAAGAGTATTTGTGAAGTTTCTGAGGGCCAGTTTCTACAGCAGTGTGGTGGAGGAGTACCAGGAACGTTGAATGTGCCTCAACTCGACGATGGATGTGTGTATGCATGACGTGTCTACTTACTATACGTGGGTACGGGTGAGAAATGTACCCTTTGAGGCGACCAAGTTTGGTATAGAGGACGTTTTCAGCAACTACGGAGTCATTCATGAGGCTAGAGGAGGGGTATGGCGGGATGGACCATATGAGGGCCTCCCGGAAGGTTCATACAACATCAAGATGACATTAAAGAAGCCTATACCTTCGTATGTGATGTTGACAGGCAACAGAACTCAGGTATATGTGTCTTATGCGGGACAAAGGAGGGCGTGTCGTCTTTGCAACTCTTATGAACATATAGCGGCGCAATGTGCACGTAGAGTTGCCCCAGGGGTGCCAGCTCCGGTGGAGGAGGTCCAGCAGACAAGTGTGGTGGCGACGGCGAAAACTGGGACTCCTCTATGGAGTGAGGAGGTGGAGAAGGAGGGAGAACAGATGGGGACGTGTGTCACACTCCCGGTGGAGGATGGAGATCCTCCTCTAACGCCTGTGGTGGTGGAGGAAGTGGCGGAGTCGACACAGGAGGTGTCCTTGGAGTCTGTGCTCCAGGAATTCTTGGAGGAGACTTTAGTAGGAGAGGACATGGATGGACGGACCAGTGATAGGCAGCGATTGCAAGGGCTGAGTGAGAAGAAGGGAGTAACAGGGAATAGTGGACAGGATACACTTGTGGTGGCAGAGGTACACAGGGAGGATGTACCTGAGGAAGAGATGGCTTTGGGAGGCAGCTCTAGGAAGCGGCCAGCGGGGTTGACTGAATTAGACGACGTTTTAACACCTGGGCAAAGACCAGGTAAGAAGGCATGGGCAGAGGCGGTACGAAAATCCTCTCCAGGGGGGGGAGTACAGGGAAAATCGGGGGGGGAGGGACAGGGGGGGGTAGGGGGTCTTATTAAAAAGAGTAGTAAGGAAAGTGTGAGCAGCTTGAAGGGAAGTATGAGCAAGCCACAGTGGCACAGAGGTAAGCCGGCTTTCCTTGACCATTCAGGTGTGTAACAATAAATGCTAATGGCCTCAAGACTGAAGTAAAAAGGGTATGGTTGGAGTGGTTCCTCAAAAGGTATGACGTGGATGTTTGTTTCCTACAGGAGCATAACCATAAGTCAGGTAGTGAGTTGCGATTGAGAGGATATAAGTTGTTTGTAAGCATGGCAATGCTTTTAAAGGGAGAAGTGGCTGTTTTAGTAAAGGAGACCAGTCCATTGCGAGTCATGGGGTGGGAGGAGGGGGGAGGGGGAGGGTTGTTCGGGTGGATGGGTGGTGGGGGGAGAGCAGGGTATGTTTTGTGGGAGTTTATGTGCCCGCGATTGGTAACGTGAGGATAAAAACAGACTTTGTTCGGGACGTATTGTTATACTATCTCAGGGGTTTACCTGCTATCGCGATAATTGGAGGTGATTGGAATTGTGTGATTAGGCATGCAGACGTCAAACCTAGGGGGGCGGGGTGCGTGTTGGGTGTCTTACGGGATGCATTGCGTGATGTCGGGGTCGTAGATGTGGTCGGCAGGGGGGGTATCAGGTCGAGCACACCTATGTACAGGGGAGTTATGAGGCAAGGTTGGATAGGATTTATGTGAGGCAAGGGATAGGAGTGGAGAGGGTTAGAACAGTAGACGTGGGTTTATCTGACCACAGAGCAGTGTTGGCTGACGTTCGGGTGGATGATATTCCGAGAATATATCAGAGTTATTGGAAATTAAATGTGAGGCTTTCACAGGAGGAAGATCAAGGTTGGTCCTTTCAGACATGGTGGAAAGGGTTTTGGGAGGCTAGGGATGAGGAGGTGGATTTGCTAGATTGGTGGGAGTTGCAGGCAAAGGTGCAGATTGCAGGATTTTTTAAGAAGAGGGGCAGGGAACGGGCACGCTGGAGGTTTGGACTGCAGAATTATTTAGAGGGTCAGTTGAATGATTGTTATGGGGGGGTAGGGAAGGTGTGGGAGGAGTTATGGGGGAACTTAGAAGTCGTTTAGTGGAGATGCATAATGAACGTTTTGATGCACTCAGGGTCAGGGCAGGATTGGAGGACGTACTAAAAGGTGATAAGCCAACCGGGTATGTACTCCGAAAATTCAAGGACAGACAGTTGAGGAATACCGTGGCACATATTGTCATGGAGGGAGGGGGAGGGTTATGTGCAGGGACAGGGTCTCTCTGACACAGATTGTATCAGTAGGTATACTGATTGATAAATTAGACACATGTGCAACTCTTGGGTATCTTTATTGAGGAAACGTTTCGCCACACAGTGGCTTCATCAGTCCATACAAAGGAGAAACTTGAAGAACAGGAGGAGAATGAGGTAATCAGTCCCTCAACCTTGAGTCGATGTGGTCAGTCCATCAATCTTGAATAGAATACGGCATACGTGCTGAGAAGGAGCTTATAAACCGTTGGCAGGAGAGGTGCAGCAGTCATAGGTCGTGTAACATTTGTTCAATGTTGAAGTAGGTCGTGCCCAAGAATTAGGCAAGCGAAGAATTCCCTGATTACCTCATTCTCCTCCTGTTCTTCAAGTTTCTCCTTTGTATGGACTGATGAAGCCACTGTGTGGCGAAACGTTTCCTCAATAAAGATACCCAAGAGTTGCACATGTGTCTAATTTATCAACATGTCGGTTCTCTGAACCATTCATCTACAAAAGGTATACTGATTATTGGTTTACGGAGAAATGGAAGAGAAGGGGAGGGGTGGTTGGGTTAGAAACATTTAGAGCTATAGGGGTTCATCAGGGTTTGGGGCAGGGGGATCGGGAAATGTTGGAGGGAGGCATTATGGGGGCAGAGGTTGGGGAGGTGGTGAATGGGTTGAATCAGGGGAAGGCACCGGGAATAGATGGGTTATCTAATGATTTTTACAGAGCACATTGGGAGGATATGAGGGAGTGCCTAGTGGCGGTTCTGAATTATATGTTGAAACGTGGTAGGATGGCGCAAACACAGAGAACTGGGGTTGTTGTTTTGGTGCCAAAGAAGGGGGGGGAGGAGAAGGGTTTGGGAGATTATCGTCCGTTGTCGTTAATGTGTACGGATTACAAAATTTTTGCGAAGGTATTGGGTAACAGGTTAAAGAAGGTAATTGGGAATAGCATACATGAGGGGCAGTATGGGATACCGGGACGGACTATGAAGAATGGGCACAGTGGGATAAGGGATTTTATAGAGAACTGCCAGGGAGGGGGCGTCCTTGGCTTGGATTGGGCTCAGGCCTATGACTGCATGAAGAGGGACTTTTTGTGGGGATGTTTGGAGAAATTGGGTTTTGGAGGGGGGGTAGTGAGGTGGGTGTGCAGGTGGGTGGGCAGGTCCCTCTCAAACCCAGGGTTTGAGAGGGACCTGCCCTCCCAAAGCAACCTACGTCTCACCTCCTGGCACTATATAAGGCCCCATTCTGTCACTTCAACTTCATATTGTTTCAGACAATGGAACAATGCTCTTCTCCAGACTGAGGGACTGACCACCTCAAAACTTTAAGGGTGACGGACTGATTACATCGTCTTCAAGTATCTTCTGCTTCTATCAACTTTTCTGTACTCGACTGAAGAAGCCTACTGTGTAGGCGAAACGTTTCGAAATAAAGATACCTAACTGTTGCATATGTGTCTTACCTAACAGGGTGCAGGTTAATGGAAAGCTGGGGAAGGGGCGGTGATGATGGAACAGGGATTAAGGCAGGGTTGCCCTCTGTCGCAGTTGCTCTTTGCATGTGTGCAACATCCTTTCTTTGAGGCTGTGGAGGAGGAATTGCAGGGGGTAGGGGGGGAAGCATGGGGGGAATAGTAGGTTATGTGGATGACACAACTGTGTTAGTTACGAGTGGGGAGGCTTTAAGAAGGGTGGGAGAGGTGATAAGGAGTTTTGGGAATGTTTCAGGAATGGTTGTTAATTTAGCAAAGTCTAGGTTATTGGAAGTAGGAACATGGGTTGGGGGGAGGTTGGGGGAGGAGATGGGATGGACGGTTTGTGATAGAATTAAGGTGTGTGGGATATGGTATATGAAGCAGCTGCAGGAATGTAGGAGGATTAACTCAGAAACAGTCATGAGTAGGGTTATAGGCAAGTTAAAAGGTTTGAGGGTTAGTGAAGTGGCGTTACAGCAGAGGGCGTTGGTAATTAACTCGGTGGTGTATAGTAAGGTCTGGGGTGTGGCGGAGGTGTTCCCTTTGAGGGTGCAGGATATACAGGAAACACAGAGGAGGGTGTTGAGGTTTGTGTGGGGGTTTGGGAGGGCCTGGTTGTCCAAGGATGTGGTCATGACAGAGGTGAAACGGGGGGGACTAGGTTTGTTGGCCTTAGGGCCTAGGGTAATGGCATTATATATTAAGCAGAGGTATCTAAGGGTGGGGGGGGAGAGGGGTGTTAGGGTGGATAGGGTGATGAGGGATGCTAGAAACTGGTGGTGTGGCAGGGATTTGAGAAAGTGTGAAGATGTAATAAGATTCTTGTTGACAGTGAGGCAGGTTAAAAGTTTGAAGGTAAACACAGTGGTGGGTGTGGTGTGGGGAAGGGGTGTATTGCAGGGGGTCGCAGTATACCCCATGTATAACTGGAGGGTCATATGGGGGGAGTTCAGGAAGCTTAGGATACCAGCAAGGGTCAGGGAGATGGTATACCGTTTTCTCATGGGTGTGGTTGCATCTAATCAAGTGTTGCATAAGATGGGGTTGGTGAGAGAGGCAACATGTATATTCTGTGGGGAGGAGGAAACTCCCTATCATGTGGTATATTTTTGTTCATCTTTGGGCGTGGTGAGAGTCTGGATGGCGGGGGTTATTAGGTTGTTGGGGGGGGGAGTTGGTCTTTTCTTAGATCTTTGTCGATGGATGTTAGTGGGGTAGCAAGTGAAGTGGGGAGGGCTTTGATGTATGTTATGGCAGATTATTTGCATGTTTCTTGGGGAATGAGGCAGATTAAAGGGCAGTTGAGGATAAAAGCGTTAGCAGCAAGGTTCTTTAAGACAAGGTGTAGGAATAGATTAATATATGGGGGGAGATGGGAATCAAGTTTTTCGGTAGGTTATCGTAATCTCACTGTAGCACAACTTCTCAGGGAACAGGGGGGGGGCAAGGGACGGGTCTCCTTTAATGTGAGGGGGGGGGGTGTAAGGTTGTGCTAGTAGTGTTGAAGGTGATGAGAGAGTGAGCTAGTGAGAGCATACATTCGTGAACTGGTTATGTTCCTGGAGAGTTATTTTATATTTGCGTTCAGTACCATGGTCTCATTCAGTAACACCTGGAACGTCATACATTTACATATTTTGGTTTGGGTATATTATTACACTCACTGTCAAGGATAGGTGGCTTACGCAGCTGTTATGGTGTTTTATGTCAGGCAGTACTGAACATGTACAAACATGATACTGACAGTGAATTATAGTAATCCTTTTTATTAATATGAGATGTGTTAAAAAATTAAAATAAAACGAGGAAACACTGTAGGTCAAGTGTACGTTAGTATGGGATGATGCTTGTATTTTTGTAGTTTTAAACACGTAGCTGCAAGTACTTTCCTTATAGCCCTTGTGGCTTAGCGCTTCTTTTTGATTATAATAATAATAAAAAGTACTTTCCTTTAAAGCTGTACTCCTATATAGAAGAAGGATTGTAATACTTTTACACACATTGATGTAGTGAATATTACTATGTCAAGGATGTTTAATTTGTGTTTCAGATAGGGAGATTAGGATCTTATGTCCAGTCATTATCTTAAGCTAGGATTTAGTTAGTTGTAGGAGAGTACCTGTATAGTCTTCATTGAGGGGGTTTCTTGCCCCGTCCTTGTGTGGCCAGAACCAATTTGACATGTTTCAATGTGATATTATTATTATTATTAAAGATTAGCCGGTATTCTCCCGGCCCGGGCCTTTTCCAGGTGGTGGCCCGGCCTTGGCTCCCTCTTTAGGGAGTGTCTGAGACCTAAGTCTCCCATGGGAGGAGGCACAAGTACCTCCTCATCTTTGGGACCAACTGTCCCCAGGCCTAGCCACAAGCTAGGCCTCTCTGGTCTGCCATCCCCGCCCCAAGGGGGCAAATGGGAATGACAGTCTTATGAGCTAAAGGCTCGGGCTCAGGCACCTACCCTACCCTAGAAGGGTTAGGCATGGTGTCGATGTCAATGTGATAATTCTAGTCTTGGATTACATTAAATATTTCCATAAGCTAGTTTGAAAGATGAGGTAGCATGTAATGTATTCTCTTATATTTCCATAAGCTAGGTTTAAAGATGAGGTAGCATGTAATGTATTCTCTTATATTTCCATAAGCTAGGTTTAAAGATGAGGTAGCATGTAATGTGATAATTCTAGTCTTGGATTACATTAATTATATTTCCATAAGCTAGGTTTAAAGATGAGGTAGCATGTAATGTATTCTCTTATATTTCCATAAGCTAGGTTTAAAGATGAGGTAGCATGTAATGTATTCTCTTATATTTTACGTGTAAACTCCATGTTATACAATGTTGTTATGACAGTTGGAAGTTCATGGTTGATGCGTTATTATTATTGATATTAAATATTGTGGGTGTATATTCTTCCACTTATACAGGTGTGTGTGTATAGCAATGTAATGTTCATATTTGTTGTCGTATGTACTTTTATATTTTTGTGTTTTGTTTTGTTGATGCATCACCAACTTCTGGTAACTTCTCATTAAGGTTTAATGAGGTAAGGGTATAACCCTAATTGTTAGGTTACTTAAGGTATTTCTTAGAATGGTGCATGTAAATATTTTTGTCTGCACTGGCATTATTAATTATTGTAAAAGAAGGAGTTTTGTAGGACATGTTGTTGGATGTGTAACTGGTGGTAATATGGCTATCAGCTATAGTGTTATTTTAAGTACTGGGATTGTGTGATAGAGGTGATTGTTAATATCCAGTATAGTTCTTTTATTAAACTCTTATACATTCTTGTATTTGTTGTAAGTAAATGAGTGGGCAATGAACTGGATTATATGAGAATGTCTTTGTATATAAACTTTCATGTACAATGTAAATAAAGGTGACATTCTTTGGATTATATTGCCTTTTGTGTTATAAGATGCTGGTTGTATTTTATGGATATAATAAACCCACCTGTATGTTCAGGTGTGGGTTGTCTGCAGTGTAGTTACATGTATGTTCAGGTGTGGGTTGTCCGCAGTGTAGTTACATGTATGTTCAGGTGTGGGTTGTCCGCAGTGTAGTTACATGTATGTTCAGGTGTGGGTTGTCCGCAGTGTAGTTACATGTATGTTCAGGTGTGGGTTGTCCACAGTGTAGTTACATGTATGTTCAGGTGTGGATTGTCCGCAGTGTAGTTACATGTATGTTCAGGTGTGGGTTGTCCGCAGTGTAGTTACATGTATGTTCAGGTGTGGGTTGTCCTTAGCATAGTTACATGTATGTTCAGGTGTGGGTTGTCCGCAGTGTAGTTACATGTATGTTCAGGTGTGGGTTGTCCGCAGTGTAGTTACATGTATGTTCAGGTGTGGGTTGTCCGCAGTGTAGTTACATGTATGTTCAGGTGTGGGTTGTCCTTAGCATAGTTACATGTATGTTCAGGTGTGGGTTGTCCGCAGTGTAGTTACATGTATGTTCAGGTGTGGGTTGTCCGCAGTGTAGTTACATGTATGTTCAGGTGTGGGTTGTCTGCAGTGTAGTTACATGTATGTTCAGGTGTGGGTTGTCCGCAGTGTAGTTACATGTATGTTCAGGTGTGGGTTGTCCGCAGTGTAGTTACATGTATGTTCAGGTGTGGGTTGTCCGCAGTGTAGTTACATGTATGTTCAGGTGTGGGTTGTCCACAGTGTAGTTACATGTATGTTCAGGTGTGGATTGTCCGCAGTGTAGTTACATGTATGTTCAGGTGTGGGTTGTCCGCAGTGTAGTTACATGTATGTTCAGGTGTGGGTTGTCCTTAGCATAGTTACATGTATGTTCAGGTGTGGGTTGTCCGCAGTGTAGTTACATGTATGTTCAGGTGTGGGTTGTCCGCAGTGTAGTTACATGTATGTTCAGGTGTGGGTTGTCCGCAGTGTAGTTACATGTATGTTCAGGTGTGGGTTGTCCTTAGCATAGTTACATGTATGTTCAGGTGTGGGTTGTCCGCAGTGTAGTTACATGTATGTTCAGGTGTGGGTTGTCCGCAGTGTAGTTACATGTATGTTCAGGTGTGGGTTGTCCGCAGTGTAGTTACATGTATGTTCATGTTCAGGTGTGGGTTGTCCGCAGTGTAGTTACATGTATGTTCAGGTGTGGGTTGTCCTTAGCATAGTTACATGTATGTTCAGGTGTGGGTTGTCCGCAGTGTAGTTACATGTATGTTCAGGTGTGGGTTGTCCGCAGTGTAGTTACATGTATGTTCAGGTGTGGGTTGTCCGCAGTGTAGTTACATGTATGTTCAGGTGTGGGTTGTCCGCAGTGTAGTTACATGTATGTTCAGGTGTGGGTTGTCCGCAGTGTAGTTACATGTATGTTCAGGTGTGGGTTGTCCTTAGCATAGTTACATGTATGTTCAGGTGTGGGTTGTCCGCAGTGTAGTTACATGTATGTTCAGGTGTGGGTTGTCCGCAGTGTAGTTACATGTATGTTCAGGTGTGGGTTGTCCGCAGTGTAGTTACATGTATGTTCAGGTGTGGGTTGTCCGCAGTGTAGTTACATGTATGTTCAGGTGTGGGTTGTCCGCAGTGTAGTTACATGTATGTTCAGGTGTGGGTTGTCCGCAGTGTAGTTACATGTATGTTCAGGTGTGGGTTGTCCGCAGTGTAGTTACATGTATGTTCAGGTGTGGGTTGTCCGCAGTGTAGTTACATGTATGTTCAGGTGTGGGTTGTCCGCAGTGTAGTTACATGTATGTTCAGGTGTGGGTTGTCCGCAGTGTAGTTACATGTATGTTCAGGTGTGGGTTGTCCGCAGTGTAGTTACATGTATAGTTACATGTATGTTCAGGTGTGGGTTGTCAGTGTAGTTACATGTATGTTCAGGTGTGGGTTGCAGTGTAGTTACATGTATGTTCAGGTGTGGGTTGTCCGCAGTGTAGTTACATGTATGTTCAGGTGTGGGTTGTCCGCAGTGTAGTTACATGTATGTTCAGGTGTGGGTTGTCCGCAGTGTAGTTACATGTATGTTCAGGTGTGGGTTGTCCAGGTGTGGGTTGCAGTGTAGTTACATGTATGTTCAGGTGTGGGTTGTCCGCAGTGTAGTTACATGTATGTTCAGGTGTGGGTTGTCCTTAGCATAGTTACATGTATGTTCAGGTGTGGGTTGTCCACAGTGTAGTTACATGTATGTTCAGGTGTGGGTTGTCCGCAGTGTAGTTACATGTATGTTCAGGTGTGGGTTGTCCGCAGTGTAGTTACATGTATGTTCAGGTGTGGGTTGTCCGCAGTGTAGTTACATGTATGTTCAGGTGTGGGTTGTCCTCAGTGTAGTTACATGTATGTTCAGGTGTGGGTTGTCCACAGTGTAGTTACATGTATGTTCAGGTGTGGGTTGTCCGCAGTGTAGTTACATGTATGTTCAGGTGTGGGTTGTCCTTAGCATAGTTACATGTATGTTCAGGTGTGGGTTGTCCTTAGCATAGTTACATGTATGTTCAGGTGTGGGTTGTCCACAGTGTAGTTACATGTATGTTCAGGTGTGGGTTGTCCGCAGTGTAGTTACATGTATGTTCAGGTGTGGGTTGTCCGCAGTGTAGTTACATGTATGTTCAGGTGTGGGTTGTCCTTAGCATAGTTACATGTATGTTCAGGTGTGGGTTGTCCACAGTGTAGTTACATGTATGTTCAGGTGTGGGTTGTCCGCAGTGTAGTTACATGTATGTTCAGGTGTGGGTTGTCCGCAGTGTAGTTACATGTATGTTCAGGTGTGGGTTGTCCTTAGCATAGTTACATGTATGTTCAGGTGTGGGTTGTCCACAGTGTAGTTACATGTATGTTCAGGTGTGGGTTGTCCGCAGTGTAGTTACATGTATGTTCAGGTGTGGGTTGTCCGCAGTGTAGTTACATGTATGTTCAGGTGTGGGTTGTCCGCAGTGTAGTTACATGTATGTTCAGGTGTGGGTTGTCCTTAGCATAGTTACATGTATGTTCAGGTGTGGGTTGTCCACAGTGTAGTTACATGTATGTTCAGGTGTGGGTTGTCCGCAGTGTAGTTACATGTATGTTCAGGTGTGGGTTGTCCTTAGCATAGTTACATGTATGTTCAGGTGTGGGTTGTCCTTAGCATAGTTACATGTATGTTCAGGTGTGGGTTGTCCACAGTGTAGTTACATGTATGTTCAGGTGTGGGTTGTCCGCAGTGTAGTTACATGTATGTTCAGGTGTGGGTTGTCCGCAGTGTAGTTACATGTATGTTCAGGTGTGGGTTGTCCGCAGTGTAGTTACATGTATGTTCAGGTGTGGGTTGTCCACAGTGTAGTTACATGTATGTTCAGGTGTGGGTTGTCCACAGTGTAGTTACATGTATGTTCAGGTGTGGGTTGTCCTTAGCATAGTTACATGTATGTTCAGGTGTGGGTTGTCCTTAGCATAGTTACATGTATGTTCAGGTGTGGGTTGTCCTTAGCATAGTTACATGTATGTTCAGGTGTGGGTTGTCCACAGTGTAGTTACATGTATGTTCAGGTGTGGGTTGTCCGCAGTGTAGTTACATGTATGTTCAGGTGTGGGTTGTCCGCAGTGTAGTTACATGTATGTTCAGGTGTGGGTTGTCCTTAGCATAGTTACATGTATGTTCAGGTGTGGGTTGTCCACAGTGTAGTTACATGTATGTTCAGGTGTGGGTTGTCCGCAGTGTAGTTACATGTATGTTCAGGTGTGGGTTGTCCTTAGCATAGTTACATGTATGTTCAGGTGTGGGTTGTCCTTAGCATAGTTACATGTATGTTCAGGTGTGGGTTGTCCACAGTGTAGTTACATGTATGTTCAGGTGTGGGTTGTCCGCAGTGTAGTTACATGTATGTTCAGGTGTGGGTTGTCCGCAGTGTAGTTACATGTATGTTCAGGTGTGGGTTGTCCGCAGTGTAGTTACATGTATGTTCAGGTGTGGGTTGTCCACAGTGTAGTTACATGTATGTTCAGGTGTGGGTTGTCATGTATGTTCAGTGTAGTTACATGTATGTTCAGGTGTGGGTTGTCCGCAGTGTAGTTACATGTATGTTCAGGTGTGGGTTGTCCTCAGATTAGTTACATGTATGTTCAGGTGTGGGTTGTCCGCAGTGTAGTTACATGTATGTTCAGGTGTGGGTTGTCCGCAGTGTAGTTACATGTATGTTCAGGTGTGGGTTGTCCGCAGTGTAGTTACATGTATGTTCAGGTGTGGGTTGTCCGCAGTGTAGTTACATGTATGTTCAGGTGTGGGTTGTCCGCAGTGTAGTTACATGTATGTTCAGGTGTGGGTTGTTAGTTACATGTATGTTCAGGTGTGGGTTGTCCGCAGTGTAGTTACATGTATGTTCAGGTGTGGGTTGTCCGCAGTGTAGTTACATGTATGTTCAGGTGTGGGTTGTCCGCAGTGTAGTTACATGTATGTTCAGGTGTGGGTTGTCCGCAGTGTAGTTACATGTATGTTCAGGTGTGGGTTGTCCGCAGTGTAGTTACATGTATGTTCAGGTGTGGGTTGTCCGCAGTGTAGTTACATGTATGTTCAGGTGTGGGTTGTCCTTAGCATAGTTACATGTATGTTCAGGTGTGGGTTGTCCTTAGCATAGTTACATGTATGTTCAGGTGTGGGTTGTCTGCAGTGTAGTTACATGTATGTTCAGGTGTGGGTTGTCCGCAGTGTAGTTACATGTATGTTCAGGTGTGGGTTGTCCGCAGTGTAGTTACATGTATGTTCAGGTGTGGGTTGTCCTTAGCATAGTTACATGTATGTTCAGGTGTGGGTTGTCCTTAGCATAGTTACATGTATGTTCAGGTGTGGGTTGTCCGCAGTGTAGTTACATGTATGTTCAGGTGTGGGTTGTCCGCAGTGTAGTTACATGTATGTTCAGGTGTGGGTTGTCCGCAGTGTAGTTACATGTATGTTCAGGTGTGGGTTGTCCTTAGCATAGTTACATGTATGTTCAGGTGTGGGTTGTCCACAGTGTAGTTACATGTATGTTCAGGTGTGGGTTGTCCTTAGCATAGTTACATGTATGTTCAGGTGTGGGTTGTCCTTAGCATAGTTACATGTATGTTCAGGTGTGGGTTGTCCGCAGTGTAGTTACATGTATGTTCAGGTGTGGGTTGTCTGCAGTGTAGTTACATGTATGTTCAGGTGTGGGTTGTCCGCAGTGTAGTTACATGTATGTTCAGGTGTGGGTTGTCCGCAGTGTAGTTACATGTATGTTCAGGTGTGGGTTGTCCGCAGTGTAGTTACATGTATGTTCAGGTGTGGGTTGTCCACAGTGTAGTTACATGTATGTTCAGGTGTGGGTTGTCCTTAGCATAGTTACATGTATGTTCAGGTGTGGGTTGTCCGCAGTGTAGTTACATGTATGTTCAGGTGTGGATTGTCCGCAGTGTAGTTACATGTATGTTCAGGTGTGGGTTGTCCGCAGTGTAGTTACATGTATGTTCAGGTGTGGGTTGTCCGCAGTGTAGTTACATGTATGTTCAGGTGTGGGTTGTCCGCAGTGTAGTTACATGTATGTTCAGGTGTGGGTTGTCCGCAGTGTAGTTACATGTATGTTCAGGTGTGGGTTGTCCGCAGTGTAGTTACATGTATGTTCAGGTGTGGGTTGTCCACAGTGTAGTTACATGTATGTTCAGGTGTGGGTTGTCCTTAGCATAGTTACATGTATGTTCAGTCCGCAGTGTAGTTACATGTGGGTTGTTGTCCGCAGTGTAGTTACATGTATGTTCAGGTGTGGGTTGTCCGCAGTGTAGTTACATGTATGTTCAGGTGTGGGTTGTCCGCAGTGTAGTTACATGTATGTTCAGGTGTGGGTTGTCCGCAGTGTAGTTACATGTATGTTCAGGTGTGGGTTGTCCGCAGTGTAGTTACATGTATGTTCAGGTGTGGGTTGTCCGCAGTGTAGTTACATGTATGTTCAGGTGTGGGTTGTCCGCAGTGTAGTTACATGTATGTTCAGGTGTGGGTTGTCCGCAGTGTAGTTACATGTATGTTCAGGTGTGGGTTGTCCGCAGTGTAGTTACATGTATGTTCAGGTGTGGGTTGTCCGCAGTGTAGTTACATGTATGTTCAGGTGTGGGTTGTCCGCAGTGTAGTTACATGTATGTTCAGGTGTGGGTTGTCCGCAGTGTAGTTACATGTATGTTCAGGTGTGGGTTGTCCGCAGTGTAGTTACATGTATGTTCAGGTGTGGGTTGTCCATGTATGCAGTGTAGTTACATGTATGTTCAGGTGTGGGTTGTCCGCAGTGTAGTTACATGTATGTTCAGGTGTGGGTTGTCCGCAGTGTAGTTACATGTATGTTCAGGTGTGGGTTGTCCACAGTGTAGTTACATGTATGTTCAGGTGTGGGTTGTTAGTTACATGTATGTTCAGGTGTGGGTTGTCCGCAGTGTAGTTACATGTATGTTCAGGTGTGGGTTGTCCGCAGTGTAGTTACATGTATGTTCAGGTGTGGGTTGTCCGCAGTGTAGTTACATGTATGTTCAGGTGTGGGTTGTCCGCAGTGTAGTTACATGTATGTTCAGGTGTGGGTTGTCCGCAGTGTAGTTACATGTATGTTCAGGTGTGGGTTGTCCGCAGTGTAGTTACATGTATGTTCAGGTGTGGGTTGTCCGCAGTGTAGTTACATGTATGTTCAGGTGTGGGTTGTCCGCAGTGTAGTTACATGTATGTTCAGGTGTGGGTTGTCCGCAGTGTAGTTACATGTATGTTCAGGTGTGGGTTGTCCGCAGTGTAGTTACATGTATGTTCAGGTGTGGGTTGTCCGCAGTGTAGTTACATGTATGTTCAGGTGTGGGTTGTCCGCAGTGTAGTTACATGTATGTTCAGGTGTGGGTTGTCCGCAGTGTAGTTACATGTATGTTCAGGTGTGGGTTGTCCGCAGTGTAGTTACATGTATGTTCAGGTGTGGGTTGTCCGCAGTGTAGTTACATGTATGTTCAGGTGTGGGTTGTCCAGTGTAGCAGGTGTGGGTTGTAGTTACATGTATGTTCAGGTGTGGGTTGTCCACAGTGTAGTTACATGTATGTTCAGGTGTGGGTTGTCCGCAGTGTAGTTACATGTATGTTCAGGTGTGGGTTGTCCGCAGTGTAGTTACATGTATGTTCAGGTGTGGGTTGTCCACAGTGTAGTTACATGTATGTTCAGGTGTGGGTTGTCCGCAGTGTAGTTACATGTATGTTCAGGTGTGGGTTGTCCGCAGTGAAGGATATCGTTCCCTATCAACAAGTCCACTGACCTGATGGGAAATACACCACTGGATATACCCACTGAAATATAACCAGTACAATAGCTTGTTTCAATATAAACTTTGTGCAGAGGCACTTTTATAACAGCCCCTTCATAGGCTTCTAACAATACATCTATCTTGCAATAGGTATCGTCAGTTATGGGCAGTATATCTTCTCTTAATAACGTGAGATAACTGCCAGTGTCTCTGAAAGAAATTATCTCAGTTAGATGTGATTCGTCAAATCCTATTCTGCCTCTTGAAAAGTAAGGACTCGTGACTGAACGAATCTTTTCGTCAGATACACTTTCTGACGCTAGTCATCTATCCTGAGTAACATTATCTAAAACAGTAGGATCAGAGGAATTGCTAGGATTTTGGTGCCTTTGTTGCTCGGAAGAGGATACGACTTGAGTGGGGGCGCCAGCCGCACGACTGTATCTCGTATTTCTTTCTAACTTATAGCAATACTCTCTAGCACGTCCTTTTCTGTTACAATAGTTACATTTAACTTTCTTCTTCTCGATATCAGATTTCTGTCTAGCCACAGAGACAGATTCAGGATTGTGAGTTTTCCTGGTAAAGGTACGAGAAGTTACAGTAGCAGGTACATCAGGCCGGCAACGAGCAGCTGATTTAGGTTGCCAACTTCTAGGACAATTTTTAGTTACCTTGTTTCTGAGTGTTTTAGTATGTACAAGTTTGTGAGAAATTTCGTAACTGTCTGCTAATGCTGCAGTTTCCAGAATATCTGAGGTAGTATGATCGATCAGATATTCTTGTATGTCAGCAGACATACAGTTGTTAAACTCTTCGTGTAGTAACAACTGAACAAGACTGTCGTAGTTGTTACATATTCTTGTATGTCCGCAGACATACAGTTGTTAAACTCTTCGTGTAGTAACAACTGAACAAGACTGTCGTAGTTGTTACATATTCTTGTATGTCCGCAGACATACAGTTGTTAAACTCTTCGTGTAGTAACAACTGAACAAGACTGTCGTAGTTGTTACATATTCTTGTATGTCAGCAGACATACAGTTGTTAAACTCTTCGTGTAGTAACAACTGAACAAGACTGTCGTAGTTGTTACATATTCTTGTATGTCCGCAGACATACAGTTGTTAAACTCTTCGTGTAGTAACAACTGAACAAGGCTGTCGTAGTTGTTACATATTCTTGTATGTCAGCAGACATACAGTTGTTAAACTCTTCGTGTAGTAACAACTGAACAAGGCTGTCGTAGTTGTTACACTTGGCAGCTCTACACCACCTCTCAAATGCAACTTTTATAGCACGTGCCTGGTTCTCAAACACATCAAAATAGGTGTCTAAGTCACTCTCAAAAAACTTAGGAACCATGGATGCAGCTTTCTGCACATTATATGTGTCCTGTGATCTATCAGTCTGTTGTCTTCCCAGACGAACATTTTCTCTTTGGAAATCTTCTTCGTTCAATTTCCTCTGTGCCTCTATTTGTGTAGTCTGCAACATAATGAGGCGTTCCAACCTCTCAAACTGTTCCTGAGAGATAGGACCAGTGGGTAATGGAGGAGTAGGGAAATTAACGTGGTCAGGACTGTCCTTAGGTCGGGTACGTCGTCCAGCCGTCTCTTGAGAATCTAGATCTGGTCTAGGGGATTACCAACAGACCCCTGGCAGTCTTCAAGCTGGCACTGGACAAGCACCTAAAGTCAGTTCCTGATCAGCCCGGCTGTGGCTCGTATGTTGGTTTGCGTGCAGCCAGCAGCAACAGCCTGGTTGATCAGGCTCTGATCCACCAGGAGGCCTGGTCACAGACCGGGCCGCGGGGGCGTTGACCCCCGGAACTCTCTCCAGGTAAACTCCAGGTAGGATATGTAGATACAGGTGTAGCATACACTGTACTAGTATTAGGCTGTGTCATGCTAACAGTTAGGAGGGAAGGCGTGAGCGAGGACTGAGCTACACTAGGCTCAGACACTAGGCTCACTTCTGCTCTAGTTGCTCTTTCTTCTTCATCAAATAGAGTCATACTTCCTAATTGTGACACTAGGCTTTCTGAATCTGAATCATAATCAGACATATCTGTATGAGCAGGAAACAATATATCTTTAATTAACGCTCTGACAGTTTCTGCGGTGTAATTCCTGTTATACGTCACACCGAGATACTTGGCTACTTGCCAACACGTCTGAAGTTTTAAGTGTTGGTGACAGAAGCCTCCACCGCCACCAACACTGCTTCTCTCAGTGTTGGTGGCAGAAGCCTCCACCGCCACCAACACTGCTTCTCTCAGTGTTGGTGGCAGAAGCCTCCACCGCCACCAACACTGCTTCTCTCAGTGTTGGTGACAGAAGCCTCCACCGCCACCAACACTGCTTCTCTCAGTGTTGGTGGCAGAAGCCTCCACCGCCACCAACACTGCTTCTCTCAGTGTTGGTGGCAGAAGCCTCCACCGCCACCAACACTGCTTCTCTCAGTGTTGGTGGCAGAAGCCTCCACCGCCACCAACACTGCTTCTCTCAGTGTTGGTGGCAGAAGCCTCCACCGCCACCAACACTGCTTCTCTCAGTGTTGGTGGCAGAAGCCTCCACCGCCACCAACACTGCTTCTCTCAGTGTTGGTGGCAGAAGCCTCCACCGCCACCAACACTGCTTCTCTCAGTGTTGGTGGCAGAAGCCTCCACCGCCACCAACACTGCTTCTCTCAGTGTTGGTGGCAGAAGCCTCCACCGCCACCAACACTGCTTCTCTCAGTGTTGGTGGCAGAAGCCTCCACCGCCACCAACACTGCTTCTCTCAGTGTTGGTGGCAGAAGCCTCCACCGCCACCAACACTGCTTCTCTCAGTGTTGGTGGCAGAAGCCTCCACCGCCACCAACACTGCTTCTCTCAGTGTTGGTGACAGAAGCCTCCACCGCCACCAACACTGCTTCTCTCAGTGTTGGTGACAGAAGCCTCCACCGCCACCAACACTGCTTCTCTCAGTGTTGGTGGCAGAAGCCTCCACCGCCACCAACACTGCTTCTCTCAGTGTTGGTGGCAGAAGCCTCCACCGCCACCAACACTGCTTCTCTCAGTGTTGGTGGCAGAAGCCTCCACCGCCACCAACACTGCTTCTCTCAGTGTTGGTGACAGAAGCCTCCACCGCCACCAACACTGCTTCTCTCAGTGTTGGTGACAGAAGCCTCCACCGCCACCAACACTGCTTCTCTCAGTGTTGGTGACAGAAGCCTCCACCGCCACCAACACTGCTTCTCTCAGTGTTGGTGACAGAAGCCTCCACCGCCACCAACACTGCTTCTCTCAGTGTTGGTGACAGAAGCCTCCACCGCCACCAACACTGCTTCTCTCAGTGTTGGTGACAGAAGCCTCCACCGCCACCAACACTGCTTCTCTCAGTGTTGGTGACAGAAGCCTCCACCGCCACCAACACTGCTTCTCTCAGTGTTGGTGGCAGAAGCCTCCACCGCCACCAACACTGCTTCTCTCAGTGTTGGTGACAGAAGCCTCCACCGCCACCAACACTGCTTCTCTCAGTGTTGGTGACAGAAGCCTCCACCGCCACCAACACTGCTTCTCTCAGTGTTGGTGGCAGAAGCCTCCACCGCCACCAACACTGCTTCTCTCAGTGTTGGTGACAGAAGCCTCCACCGCCACCAACACTGCTTCTCTCAGTGTTGGTGCTTCTCTCACAGAAGCCTCCACCGCCACCAACACTGCTTCTCTCAGTGTTGGTGGCAGAAGCCTCCACCGCCACCAACACTGCTTCTCTCAGTGTTGGTGGCAGAAGCCTCCACCGCCACCAACACTGCTTCTCTCAGTGTTGGTGGCAGAAGCCTCCACCGCCACCAACACTGCTTCTCTCAGTGTTGGTGGCAGAAGCCTCCACCGCCACCAACACTGCTTCTCTCAGTGTTGGTGGCAGAAGCCTCCACCGCCACCAACACTGCTTCTCTCAGTGTTGGTGGCAGAAGCCTCCACCGCCACCAACACTGCTTCTCTCAGTGTTGGTGGCAGAAGCCTCCACCGCCACCAACACTGCTTCTCTCAGTGTTGGTGGCAGAAGCCTCCACCGCCACCAACACTGCTTCTCTCAGTGTTGGTGGCAGAAGCCTCCACCGCCACCAACACTGCTTCTCTCAGTGTTGGTGACAGAAGCCTCCACCGCCACCAACACTGCTTCTCTCAGTGTTGGTGACAGAAGCCTCCACCGCCACCAACACTGCTTCTCTCAGTGTTGGTGACAGAAGCCTCCACCGCCACCAACACTGCTTCTCTCAGTGTTGGTGACAGAAGCCTCCACCGCCACCAACACTGCTTCTCTCAGTGTTGGTGACAGAAGCCTCCACCGCCACCAACACTGCTTCTCTCAGTGTTGGTGACAGAAGCCTCCACCGCCACCAACACTGCTTCTCTCAGTGTTGGTGACAGAAGCCTCCACCGCCACCAACACTGCTTCTCTCAGTGTTGGTGACAGAAGCCTCCACCGCCACCAACACTGCTTCTCTCAGTGTTGGTGACAGAAGCCTCCACCGCCACCAACACTGCTTCTCTCAGTGTTGGTGACAGAAGCCTCCACCGCCACCAACACTGCTTCTCTCAGTGTTGGTGACAGAAGCCTCCACCGCCACCAACACTGCTTCTCTCAGTGTTGGTGGCAGAAGCCTCCACCGCCACCAACACTGCTTCTCTCAGTGTTGGTGACAGAAGCCTCCACCGCCACCAACACTGCTTCTCTCAGTGTTGGTGGCAGAAGCCTCCACCGCCACCAACACTGCTTCTCTCAGTGTTGGTGGCAGAAGCCTCCACCGCCACCAACACTGCTTCTCTCAGTGTTGGTGACAGAAGCCTCCACCGCCACCAACACTGCTTCTCTCAGTGTTGGTGGGACAGAAGCCTCCACCGCCACCAACACTGCTTCTCTCAGTGTTGGTGGCAGAAGCCTCCACCGCCACCAACACTGCTTCTCTCAGTGTTGGTGGCAGAAGCCTCCACCGCCACCAACACTGCTTCTCTCAGTGTTGGTGGCAGAAGCCTCCACCGCCACCAACACTGCTTCTCTCAGTGTTGGTGACAGAAGCCTCCACCGCCACCAACACTGCTTCTCTCAGTGTTGGTGGCAGAAGCCTCCACCGCCACCAACACTGCTTCTCTCAGTGTTGGTGGCAGAAGCCTCCACCGCCACCAACACTGCTTCTCTCAGTGTTGGTGGCAGAAGCCTCCACCGCCACCAACACTGCTTCTCTCAGTGTTGGTGGCAGAAGCCTCCACCGCCACCAACACTGCTTCTCTCAGTGTTGGTGACAGAAGCCTCCACCGCCACCAACACTGCTTCTCTCAGTGTTGGTGGCAGAAGCCTCCACCGCCACCAACACTGCTTCTCTCAGTGTTGGTGGCAGAAGCCTCCACCGCCACCAACACTGCTTCTCTCAGTGTTGGTGACAGAAGCCTCCACCGCCACCAACACTGCTTCTCTCAGTGTTGGTGACAGAAGCCTCCACCGCCACCAACACTGCTTCTCTCAGTGTTGGTGACAGAAGCCTCCACCGCCACCAACACTGCTTCTCTCAGTGTTGGTGACAGAAGCCTCCACCGCCACCAACACTGCTTCTCTCAGTGTTGGTGACAGAAGCCTCCACCGCCACCAACACTGCTTCTCTCAGTGTTGGTGGCAGAAGCCTCCACCGCCACCAACACTGCTTCTCTCAGTGGCGGCCCTTAAACCCAACAATAACACAAACATATTTTATTTATTCTAGAGTATATATCATGTTTCTGTGTTATTAATATTGTTTATAATGTCATATTAGATGAATTGTGATAGATAAATAAGCCGTAGAGATGATATTACAGACGAATCTCCCACCAGCGTGGCTGTGGCGAACTCTAGCTCAAGTCCCCTCAAAACTTGTCATGACTCAAGAAATTGTAATCACATGATTATAAACAAAGCACAGTAAAGGTGGGGATTGAATTAGTTCAATCCTCACCTTTACTGTGGTTTGCCATTACGATTTCGCGAGTCACTCCCAAATATCTGAATACATTCACGTCTTCCATACTACCTACAGTCTGATATCCAGCCCCCCCCCCTTTTTTTTTCTTCCAACAAGTCGACCGTCTCCCACCGAGGCAGGGTGACCCAAAAAGAAAGAAAATCCCCAAAAAGAAAATACTTTCATCATCATTCAACACTTTCACCACACTCACACATAATCACTGTTTTTGCAGAGGTGCTCAGAATACAACAGCTTAGAAGCATATACGTATAAAGATACACAACATATCCCTCCAAACTGCCAATATCCCGAACCCCTCCTTTAGAGTGCAGGCATTGTACTTCCCATTTCCAGGACTCGAGTCCGGCTATATAAAAATAACCGGTTTCACCGAATCCCTTCACTAAATATTACCCTGCTCACACTCCAACAACTCGTCAGGTCCCAAATACCATTCGTCTCCATTGAGTCCTATCGAACAAGCTCATGTATGCTTGCTGGAAGTCCAAGCCCCTCGCCCACAAAACCTCCTTTACCTCCTCCCTCCAACCTTCTTGAGGACGTCCCCTACCCTGCCTTCCTTTTCCCTCAATCATATCCCCTCTAATTCTTTGCGTTTCTAGAGAGTGCAGATTCAGGGCCCTCAGTCTATCCTCATAAGGAAGATTTCTGATACATGGGATCATCTTTGTCATCCTCCTTTGTACGTTTTCCAGTGCATTTACATCCATTCTGTAATATGGTGACCAAAATTGTGCAGTATAATCTAAATAAGGCCTAACCAAAGATATATAGAGTTGAAGAACAACCTACAGACTTCTATTATTTTTACTTCTTGCTATGAAGCCAAGGATTCTGTTAGCTTTATTGCAAACACTTATGCACTATTGTCTTGGTTTCATGTTACTCCTAACCAGAACTCCTAAATTCTTTACGCAGTCCATAATATTAAGATGTACATTATTTAGTTTATATGTGGCATGGTTATTTTTCTGTCCAACATTTAGAACTTTGGATTTGTCTATATTAAACTGCATCTGCCACTTCTCTGACCACTGCATCAGTCTATTCAAATCACCCTGGAGTGCTCTAATGTCCTCATTAAAATGAATTGGATGGCCTATTTTGGTGTCATCAGCAAATTTTCTTGTGTTACTTATTTCCTCATCTATATCGTTTATGTAAATTGTGAACAACAAGGGGCCCAACACTGACCCCTGTGGAACACCGCTTGTAACGTGCCCCAATTCTGATTTCTTCCCATTTATGCAAACACTTTGCCTTTTCCAAATCCATAATTGCAACAAAAGCCTCTTCACCCTTACCTAAATACTATTCATCTATATGTTCTACACACTTGTTCTACACACCCCCTACCCTTCCTGAAGCCTCCTTGGTCATCCTGCTCTTCATCTTACTCCTAATTCTTTGAATAATAACTCTACCATATACTACTTTACCAGTTATACTCAACAGACTTATTCCCCTATAATTTTTACACTTTTTCCCTCTTTACCTTTATACAAAGAAACTGTGTATGCTCTCTGTGAGTACCTAGGTGCCTTACCCTCTTCCATACATTTATTAAATTAAAGCACCAACCACTCCAAAACTATATCCCCACTTGCGTTTATCATTTCTGTCTTTAGCCTGTCAATCCCAGCTGTTCTAACCCCTTTTATTCTACCCACAACCTCATGCTCCTCCCCCACACTCACAACTGGCTCTTCCTCACTCCTACAAGATATTCTCTCTCTCTGCCCATTGCATTAAATAACAGCTTCCCTGTCTTCATCAACATTGAAGTTGCTCAAAACATTTCTTCCATCTTCCCGGTGCTACTAACTCTGTCTAATAACTTTCCTCTCCTGTTTTTAACTGTCAAATTCACCTCTATTAATGGTTTATTTACGTGCTACTAACTCTGTCTAATAACTCTCCTCTCCTGTTTTTAACTGTCAAATTTACCTCTATTAATGGTTTATTTACTGACATAGAGTTAGTGGATGTTTAAATCATTTTTTTAAATTGCTTCAACTTGCAGTTAATCATTTTTTACTTTTAAAATAAGCTGCATACACAGATGAAGTAGCAGTGGGTTGTGGATTGCAGCTATATTCCTAAGCTTTTGTCATAATATTTGGGTTGATGAGTGTCATTTTAAACCACCACTTTCTGAGAGATGTGGGGATGGTATTCTTACTCTCACACTTCTTCTAAAATTATTTAAATTCTCAGCAAAAAAAAATGTTATATTTGCAGTAGATAAGGAAAATAAAAAGCTGTCATTTATTGTTGTTAATGTTGAACATATTAATGGTAACTTCCTTCATACAGTGGCTAAATCATAAGCCTACATTTACAAGCTTACTGGCAGATCTACACTTACTATCCTTTGTGCCAGATTTATTTCAAGAAATCAACACAGATTTTTTAATCAGTTCCTCTTGTCTGCATTTGATGGTGAAATTGAATTCTTGTAGATTTTTTCTTAACTAATAGTTACCCACAAAAGAAATTTGAGTATATTTTTGTAAACTACACAACGTTTTAGCCTCAATAACTGTACTCGGGAGTTTGTTCCACTCATCCACAACTCTATTACCAAACCAGTGCTTTCCTATATCCTTTCTGAATCTGAATTTTTCCAACTTGAAACCATTGCTGCGAGTCCTGTCATGGCTGGAAATTTTCAGCACGCTATTTACATCCCCTTTATTTATTCCTGTTTTCCATTTATACACCTTGATCATATCCCCCCTAATTCTACGCCTTTCGAGAGAGTGCAGATTCAGGGCCCTCAGTCTATCCTCATAGGGAAGATTTCTGATACATGGGATCATCTTTGTCATCCTCCTTTGTACGTTTTCCAGAGCATTTATATCCATTCTGTAATACGGTGACCAGAACTGAGCAGCATAGTCTAAATGAGGCCTAACCAAGGATATATAGAGTTGAACAACCTAAGGACTTCTATTATTTATACTTCTGGATATGAAGCCAAGAATTCTGTTAGCTTTATTGCGAACACTAATGCACTGTTGTCTTGGTTTCAGATTACTGCTAACCAGAACTCCTAAATCCTTTTTGCAATCAGTAGTATTAAGATCTACATTATTTAGTTTATATGTGGCATGACGTGCTGTTGGAGTGTGAGCAAAGTAACATTTATGAAGGGATTCAGGGAAACCGGCAGGCCGGACTTGAGTCCTGGAGATGGGAAGTACAGTGCCTGCACTCTGAAGGAGGGGTGTTAATGTTGCAGTTTAAAAACTGTAGTGTAAAGCACCCTTCTGGCAAGACAGTGATGGAGTGAATGATGGTGAAAGTTTTTCTTTTTCGGGCCACCCTGCCTTGGTGGGAATCGGCCAGTGTGATAATAAAAAAATAATAAATGTGGCATGGTTATTTAACTGTCCAACATTTAGAACTTTGCATTTGTCAATATTAAACTGCATCTGCCACTTCTCAGACCATTGCGTCAGTCTATTCAAATCATCCTGGAATGCTCTAATGTCCTCATTAGAATGAATTGGACGGCCTATTTTGGTGTCATCAGCAAATTTGCTTATGGCGCTATTTATTCCCTCATCTATGTCGTTTATGTAAATTGTGAACAATAACGGGCCCAACACTGACCCCTGAGGAACACCGCTTGTGACGTGCCCCCATTCTGATTTCTCCCCATTTATGCAAACACTCTGCTGTCTATTTGTCAGCCATGCCTCTACCCAGGAAAAAATTTCTCCTCCTGTTCCGTGTGCCCTAAGTTTTCTCAATAGCCTCTGGTGTGGAACTCTATCGAAAGCCTTACTGAAGTCCATATACACAATATCATATTCATTACCATGATCTACCTCCTCAAACACCTTAGTGAAAAAAGTTAGTAAATTAGTAAGACAGGAACGCCCCTTTGTCAAGATGGCTACGAATTGCTTCTGCAATTATTGATTCCATAAATTTTCCCTCTATGGAGGTAAGGCTTATTGGTCTATAGTTCGAAGCCAAGGACCTGTCACCTGCCTTGTAAATAGGTATTACATTTGCCATTTTCCACTTATCAGGCACTATGCCAGTTTGTAGTGACATGTTAAAAAGATTAGCCAAAGGTATGCTAAGTTCCTCTTTACATTCCTTTAACACCCTTGCGAACAGTTCATCAGAACCTGGGGATTTGTTAGGTTTTAGTTTCTCTATTTGTCTGAGGACCATGTCACTGGTTACCACAATCGTACATAGTTTATTATCATCCTGTTCTACATAATCTATTATTTCAGGAATATCGCTTGTATTTTCCTGGGTGAAAACTGAGAGGAAGTAGGTATTTAGAATTTCACACATATCCTTATCACTGTCAGTGATCTGACCAGAGTTACTCTTAAGTGGGCCAATCTTGTCCCTAATCTTACTTCTGTATACCTGAAAGAATTCTTTTGGGTTAGTCTTTGAATCCCTTGCGACCTTAGCTTTATAATCCCTTTTTGCTTTTCTTATTCCTTTTTTTATTTTTCTCTTTAACTGAATATATTGATTTCTTAACTGCCCATCCCCTCTTTTGATACGCCTACATATGCCTCTCTTTTGACCAATGAGATGTTTTAATCTATTGTTCATCCATTTGGGATCATTTTTGTTAGATGTGATTTCCCTACTTGGAACAAAAGTTGTCTGGACAGCTAGTACTATGCTCTGAAAAACGTCATATTGGCAACCAAGATCACCTACCTGACCCATAGTCAGGACATCCCAATTTAGCCCACCCAAGTAATTTTTCAGTCCCATGAAGTCGGCCAAGCGAAAATCTGGGATAGAGATTTGATTGCAGTTATCTGGGTAATTCCATGATATATTGAAACTAAGTGATTTGTGATCACTTTCCCCAAGCTCACCATTAACCTCAAGATTATTAATTAGTGAATCTTTGTTGGCAAGAACCAAGTCAAGCAGATTGTTTCCTCTAGTTGGTTCTATCACAAACTGTTCTAAAAAGCAATCCTGAACCGTATCAAGAAAATCACTAGACACAAGATTTCCTGTCATATTGTTCCAATCAATTTGTCTAAAGTTAATGTCTCCCATTATCACAACATTTTCATATCTAGATGCCTTATGAATTTCGTCCCATAACAGCTTACTGCCCTCCCTATCAAGGTTTGGGGGCCAATAAATCACACCCACAATTAATTTGTCATGTCCCTTGTTTCTAATCTTATGTCTAACAATTTAAATTTTCTGTGACATACATCGCCACACCACCACCCTTCCTGTTGACCCTATCAGTGTGGAATAGTTTATAACCCTGTATGTTGCATTCAGAAGGCATTTCTCTATCTTTCAGGTTGAACCAGGTCTCTGTTATACCAATAATATCTATATTACCTACACTTGCAAGTAATCTTAGCTCATCTATCTTATTTCTTAGACTCCTACTATTTGTATAGTAAACCTTAAGGGAGCTAGTCACTCGTTGCCCTCTATTATCTCTTTGTTTGTTGATCAGTTGATTTGCCATTACTAGCAACTTTATTTTGAATATTGTCTTTTAAACATATCCCTCCTAGGTAGTAGGTTGGTAGACAGCAACCGCCCAGGGAGGTACTACTGTCCTGCCAAGTGAGTGTAAAACGAAAGCCTGTAATTGTTTTACATGATGGTAGGATTGCTGGTGTCCATTTTTTCTCATAAACATGCAAGGTTTCAGGTATGTCTTGGTACTTCTACTTACACTTAGGTCACACTACACATACATGTACAAGCATATATATACACACCCCTCTGGGTTTTCTTCTATTTTCTTACTAGTTCTTGTTTATTTCCTCTTATCTCCATGGGGAAGTGGGACAGAATTCTTCCTCCGTAAGCCATGCGTGTTGTAAGAGGCGACTAAAATGCCAGAAGCAAGGGGCTAGTAACCCTTTCTCCTGTATAAATTACTAAATTTAAAAAGAGAAACTTTTGTTTTTCTTTTTGGGCCACCCTGCCTTGGTGGGATACGGCCAGTTTGTTTAAAAAAAAAAACGTATCCCTGAGGTATCCCAGTAATAACTGCTGTTTTTAACCCTAATGCTGCAGCCTGATTGTTTCCCACAAACACCCATACCTCTATAATCTATCAGTTTAAAT
This sequence comes from Cherax quadricarinatus, assembly GCF_038502225.1. Taxonomy (NCBI): domain Eukaryota; kingdom Metazoa; phylum Arthropoda; class Malacostraca; order Decapoda; family Parastacidae; genus Cherax; species Cherax quadricarinatus. The sequence goes on from NW_027195470.1 coordinate 29,597, forward strand.
TCCTAGACAAGTCATCAGTTGCCCTCTCAATTGAATTGGCTAATGCAACCACTCCATCCCCAGAGAGATGAACCCCATCCCTTGCATACATATCACGTTTGCCAAAGAATAGGTCCCAGTTATCAATGAATGGGATTGCAAGTTCCTTGCAGTACCTGTCTAGCCAGCAATTTATACCAATTGCCCTAGACATCCATTCATTGCCCACTCCCTTTCTAGGCAAGATGCTACATATGACTGGGATCCCTCCCTTAGACCTAACTACTTCTATGGCTGACCTGTACTTATCCACCAGCTCCTCTCTCCTGCCCTTCCCAATGTCATTACCCCCAGCACTAAGACAGATAATGGGCTTGTTCCCATTACCTGCCATAATATTATCCAACCTGCTGACTATGTCACCAACACCAGCTCCAGGAAGACACACTCTCTGCCTGACCTTTCTGTCTTTGTTACAAAATGCACGGTCCATATATCTTACCTGAGAATCGCCTACTATTAAAATGTTGTTACCTTGATTAGCAGGGGAATCAGTGGTACCTTCAACCTCACTAACCACTGAAGTACACTCGTCTTGGAGAACAGAGAATCGATTTCCTACCTTCACATCTTCTCTAATAACTCTCCTCATCTTCCTTCTTTCTGAACTGTGAACCACTTGCCCCTTAAAAAGGCTGCCACTATCACTGCTGGTGACCATTCCTTCCTTACCAGCGAAATCCTTCTCACACTCGCTCCCAAACTCATCTATGTGAAGCTTCAGCTTCCTATTTTCCTCCTGAAGAAGTAGAATCTCCTTCTTCAACACTTGAACCTGAGATTCTAAAACATTACAACAAGCCATGGTGCTTGGTAACAGCCCACGCTAACTACCAAGAACTTAGGCAGGTATGACCACACCTGACCCAACAACACTACAACAAGTCATGGTGCTTGGTAACAGCCCACGCTAACTACCAAGAACTTAGGCAGGTATGACCACACCTGACCCAACAACACTACAACAAGTCATGGTGCTTGGTAACACCCCACACTAACTACCAAGAACTTAGGCAGGTATGACCACACCTGACCCAACAACACACAACAAGCCATGGTGCTTGGTAACACCCCACACTAACTACCAAGAACTTAGGCAGGTATGACCACACCTGACCCAACAACACTACAACAAGTCATGGTGCTTGGATGGATTGAGGCATGGCTTACCAATAGAAAGCAGAGAGTTACCATTAATGGAGTGAAATCTGAATGGGGATTAGTCACTAGTGGCGTTCCACAAGGATCAGTTTTAGGCCCTCTCTTGTTCATAATTTACATTAATGACCCTGATAAAGGGATTACTAGTGACATGAGTAAGTTTGCTGATGATACAAAGATAGGCCGTATAATTCACTCTGAGGAGGATATCAATGAACTCCAGGACGATTTGAACAAATTAATGTCTTGGTCTGAGAAATGGCAGATGAAGTTTAATGTGGATAAGTGTAAGGTAGTTAGGTAAGACACATATGCAACAGTTAGGTATCTTTATTTTGAAACGTTTCGCCCACACAGCAGGCTTCTTCAGTCGAGTACAGAAAAGTTGATAGAAGCAGAAGATACTTGAAGACGATGTAATCAGTCCATCACCCTTAAAGTTTTGAGGTGGTCAGTCCCTCAGTCTGGAGAAGAGCATTGTTCCATAGAATGAAACAATATGGAGATGAAGTGACAGGATGGAGCCTTTTTATAGCGCCAACAGGTGAGACGTAGGTCACTAGGAGAGGTAAGAACTCAGATGTTGGGAGGTCAGGTCCCTCTCAAATCCAGCCGTTCTCACTAGTAGAGGTTGTAGAAGTTGATTGTAGGTCTGTACCAAGATACCCTTGTGTTGCAGTGTCTGACAGATTGAACATTAAAATGGTATAAAATACCGACAGGTTGTTAGGTAAGACACATATGCAACAGTTAGGTATCTTTAATGTTCAATCTGTCAGACACTGCAACACAAGGGTATCTTGGTACAGACCTACAATCAACTTCTACAACCTCTACTAGTGAGAACGGCTGGATTTGAGAGGGACCTGACCTCCCAACATCTGAGTTCTTACCTCTCCTAGTGACCTACGTCTCACCTGTTGGCGCTATAAAAAGGCTCCATCCTGTCACTTCATCTCCATATTGTTTCATTCTATGGAACAATGCTCTTCTCCAGACTGAGGGACTGACCACCTCAAAACTTTAAGGGTGATGGACTGATTACATCGTCTTCAAGTATCTTCTGCTTCTATCAACTTTTCTGTACTCGACTGAAGAAGCCTGCTGTGTGGGCGAAACGTTTCAAAATAAAGATACCTAACTGTTGCATATGTGTCTTACCTAACAACCTGTCGGTATTTTATACCATTTTAATGTTCAAGTGTAAGGTACTTGCCCTTGGTAATGAAAATAACCCTCGAAGCTATAATCTAGGTGAAGTAGAGCTTGGTCATACAGAATGTGAAAAAGACTTGGGAGTCATGGTAAGCAGAAATCTAAAGCCAAGACAGCAGTGCCTCAGTGTGCGCAACAAGGCCAACAGATTACTTGGATTTATCTCAAGAAGTATAAGTAACAGAAGTCCAAAAGTTATTTTACAGCTCTATACATCACTAGTGAGGCCTCATTTAGATTATGCTGCTCAGTTTTGGTCCCCTTACTACAGGATGGACATAGACTCATTAGAGAACATACAGAGAAGAATGACTAAAATGATTTACTGTGTAAGGAACCTCCCGTATGAAGATAGACTTAAAGCCTTAAATCTCCACTCTCTGGAGAGGCGTAGAATGAGGGGAGATATCATTGAAGTGTATAAGTGGATGACGGGCATAAACAAGGGAGACATTAATAAAGTACTGAGGGTGTCGAACCAGGTAAGAACCAGGAATAATGGTTTTAAGTTGGATAAATTTAGATTTAGAAAGGACATAGGTAAGTACTGGTTTTCTAACAGAGTTGTAGATGCGTGGAACAGTCTTCCCAGTGGGGTGATAGAGGCTAGGACCTTGGGTAGCTTTAAGAAGAGACTGGACAAATATATGAGCGGGAGGGGCTGGGTTTGATTGGTGTTGGGGGGTGCGGGAGTTGTTTCTTGAGTAGCTTTAGGTAGATGTCGTTTTGATAAGGACCTGCCTCGTATGGGCCAGTAGGCCTTCTGCAGTGTTCCTACATTCTTATGTTCTTATGTAACAGTCCACGCTAACTACCAAGAACTTAGGCAGGTATGACCACACCTGACCCAACAACACTACAACAAGTCATGGTGCTTGGTAACAGCCCACACTAACTACCAAGAACTTAGGCAGGTATGACCACACCTGACCCAACAACACACAACAAGCCATGGTGCTTGGTAACAGCCCACGCTAACTACCAAGAACTTAGGCAGGTATGACCACACCTGACCCAACAACACACAACAAGCCATGGTGCTTGGTAACAGTCCACACTAACTACCAAGAACTTAGGCAGGTATGACCACACCTGGTGACGTGTACTTAGCTCAGTGGTGACGTGTACTTAGCTCAGTGGTGACGTGTACTTAGCTCAGTGGTGACGTGTACTTAGCTCTGTGAGTGGTGACGTGTACTTAGCTCTGTGAAGACCTGTTTGTGTGCTCTCTGTGAATCTTTACAGGATGCCCTCTCTTGAGCAACTTTACCAGCAGCTGAGAGAGGAGCTCAGAGTTGCTAAGATGGAGATACGGCGATTAACGGAGGAGAACAAGAGGATTCGTAGTAATCCTTCTGTTGTGAGTCCCCAGGTTAAGAGGGGAGCTTGGTCAGTGGCCGGGCAACATGGAACCAAGCTGAAGATCAAGAAAACGGTTGGAGAGGCGGAAACAACGAGAAACCAGAAGACTACCGTGGAAACTTCCAACTCATTCTCGGTGCTACCTGACGAATGTGAGTGTTCTGCTGGGAATGCCACAACGAGCACCAAAGAAGCATTGGCAGACGTGAGTAAGACATCCCTAGAAACCCCAACGAAGACCACCGAGAACGTCTTGACGAATTCTATAAGTGGTGTAATGCTACCTGGCGAATGTGAGTCGACTACTCGGAGCATCACGACGGACGACGCCAAGGAAGGTAAAAACATTGTTGTTGTTGGGGATAGCCAGATTAGGTACCTGGATAGGGCATTCTGCTTGAAGGATAGGAGTAGGAGGCAGAGAGTGTGTTTTCCTGGGGCTGGGATGAAGGATATTGTTAGCCGTCTGGATGACATCATGAGAGGTAATGGGAGCAATCCTATTATCTGTCTCAGTGCTGGAGGCAACGATGTTGGCAGACGTAGGAGTGAGGACCTGATTAGCAGGTATAGGTCAGCAATAGAGATAATTAGGAGGAAGGGTGGGAAACCTGTCATATGTGGCATTTTGCCAAGGAGAGGAGTTGGAAATGAATGGTTGTCCAGAGCAATTGGTGTCAATTGCTGGCTGGACAAGTACTGTAAGGAAAATGCGGTAACATTCATTGACAACTGGGACCTCTTCTATGGCAGAAATGACATGTATGCCAGGGATGGGGTTCACTTATCTAGGTGTGGGGTGGGAGCACTGGCCAATGCAGTGGAGGGAGCTGTTAGGTCTTTAAACTAGGAATAGTTAGTGGTATGGGTTTTGGCGGGAAAACTGTGAAGTCGCAGGGTAGTAACATGAGTACTAGGAGAACTAGTAATAGGCAAAATGAGGTGGATATTGGAAAGCGAGTGGCACTAATTGACAAGGACAGTAATAAGTTTAGTGGAATAACAGAAAGGAGCAGGAAGGGTAAAGAGAGTGGAGGGTCATTAAAAATTTATTACACAAATAGTCGCAGTGCTAGGAATAAGATGGACGAGTTGAGACTAGTTGCTAGTGCAGGTAACATAGCTGTATTTGCCATTACTGAGACGTGGTTTAATTCAAAAAGTCGGGACATGCCTGCAGAATGTCACATTCAGGGTTTTAAATTGTTCCAAGTAGATAGAAGTATCGGGAAGGGGGGTGGGGTGGCATTGTATGTCCGTGATCGCTTGAACTGTTGCATAAAAACGGGTATTAAGTCTGAAGTAACACATACAGAGTCTGATAAATTAGACACATGTGCAACTCTTGGGTATCTTTATTGAGGAAACGTTTCGCCACACAGTGGCTTCATCAGTCCATACAAAGGAGAATCTTGAAGAATAGGAGGAGAATGAGGTAATCAGTCCCTCAACCTTGAGTCGATGTGGTCAGTCCATCAATCTTGAATAGAATCTGATTCTATTCAAGATTGATGGACTGACCACATCGACTCAAGGTTGAGGGACTGATTACCTCATTCTCCTCCTATTCTTCAAGATTCTCCTTTGTATGGACTGATGAAGCCACTGTGTGGCGAAACGTTTCCTCAATAAAGATACCCAAGAGTTGCACATGTGTCTAATTTATCAACATGTCGGTTCTCTGAACCATTCATCTACAAACATACAGAGTCTGTTTGGATAGAATTTTCAGAGGGGCATGAAAAATTAATTTTAGGTGTGATATACCGTCCCCCAAATTTAGATAGGGACCAAGGGAGATTACTATGGGAGGAAATTGTTAGGGCCACAAGGCACGATAATGTAGTAATTCTAGGAGACTTTAACTTTAGTCATATTGATTGGAATTTCTTGACTGGGAATTTAGAATCATACGATTTCTTAGAAGTAGTTCAGGATTGTTTTTTGAAGCAGTTTGTGACAGAACCTACAAGGGGTAATAACCTGCTTGACTTAGTTCTGGCAAACAATGAATCCCTTGTTAATAATTTAGAAGTTTCAGAGGAACTGGGTGCTAGCGACCACAAATCAATTACATTTAGAATTGAATGGAAGTATGATAGTAGGGATAACTCAGTAACAGTCCCAGATTTTCGCTTAGCAGATTACGATGGGCTTAGAGAACACTTATCATCTGTTGACTGGGGTAACGAAGAGAGCTATCAATATGACAGTTTTCTGAACACAATACATGCTGCTCAAAGAACGTTTATCCCTTATAAGGAAATTAGATCAAATAGAAATGACCCAAAATGGATGAATAATAGGCTGAAATATCTACTAGGGCATAAGAAAGGAATTTATAGGCGTATCAAAAGAGGCGAGGGTCATCTTATGAATCAGTATATTGACATTAAGAGGGACATTAAAAAGGGGATAAGAAAAGCTAAAAGGGACTATGAAATTAAAGTTGCTAGGGATTCTAAAACTAACCCAAAAAGTTTTTTCCAGGTCTATAGAACAAAAGTCAGAGATAAGATAGGTCCCCTTAAAAATAACTATGGGCATCTTACTGACAAAGAGAATGAAATGTGCTCGATTTTAAATAATTATTTTCTCTCGGTTTTTACACAGGAAGACACTAATAATATTCCGGTAATTAATTTTTATAGTGGATCAGAAGAAGATAAATTATGTAACATCACAGTCACTAGTGAAATGGTTGTGAAGCAGATAGACCGACTGAAGCAAAATAAGTCACCGGGTCCTGATGAGGTTTTTTCAAGGGTTCTTAAGGAATGCAAAATGGAAGTCTGTGAATCATTAACTAATATTTTTAATTTATCTCTTCAAACAGGTGTAGTGTCTGATATGTGGAAGATGGCTAATGTAATTCCTATTTTTAAAACAGGGGACAAGTCGTTACCGTCAAATTACCGCCCAATAAGCCTGACCTCAATTGTAGGCAAGTTGCTAGAGTCAATTATAGCTGAGGTTATAAGAAGCCATCTCGATAAGCATAGCTTGATTAATGATACTCAGCATGGATTCACAAGAGGCCGGTCTTGTATAACTAATTTATTAACTTTCTTCAGTAAAGCTTTTGAGGCTGTCGACCACGATAAAGAATTTGATATTGTTTACTTAGATTTTAGTAAGGCATTTGATAGAGTTCCGCACCAAAGACTGTTGAAGAAAGTAGCAGCTCATGGCATTGGGGGAAGGGTGCTCTCGTGGATCGAGTCATGGCTCACAGACAGGAAGCAGAGAGTGTCCATAAATGGGGTTAAATCCGAGTGGGGATCAGTAACAGGTGGCGTTCCACAGGGATCAGTCTTGGGCCCGTTGTTGTTTATAATATATATCAATGATCTTGATGAAGGAATTGCTAGTGATATGAGCAAATTCGCCGATGACACGAAGATAGGTAGGATAATTGATTCAAACGTAGATGTTATGGAACTTCAGGAGGATTTAGACAAACTCTACTCTTGGTCAGAAAAGTGGCAGATGCAGTTCAATGTAGATAAATGCAAGGTTCTGAAGCTCGGGAGTGTCCATAACCCTAGCACTTATAAGTTAAATAATGTAGAACTTAGCCATACAGATTGCGAAAAGGACTTGGGGGTTATGGTAAGCAGCAACCTTAAACCAAGACAGCAATGCCTAAGCGTACGTAATAAGGCAAATAGATTACTGGGATTTTTATCAAGAAGTGTAAGCAACAGAAGTCCAGAGGTCATACTGCAGCTTTATACATCATTAGTAAGGCCTCACCTAGATTATGCAGCTCAATTCTGGTCTCCATACTACAGAATGGACATTAATTCGTTAGAAAACATTCAGCGTAGGATGACTAAATTAATACATAGCATTAGAAATCTTCCTTATGAAGAAAGATTGAAGACTCTTAAGTTACATTCACTTGTTAGACGAAGAATGAGGGGAGACCTGATCGAAGTGTATAAGTGGAAGATAGGTATTAATAAAGGGGATATTAACAAGGTCTTGAGGATATCTCTCCAAGAGAGAACCCGCAGTAATGGATTTAAATTAGATAAGTTTAGATTTAGAAAGTACATAGGAAAGTATTGGTTTGGAAATAGGGTAGTTGATGAGTGGAACAGTCTACCTGGTTGGGTTATTGAGGCTAGGACTTTGGGTAGTTTCAAATTTAGGTTGGATAAATACATGAGTGGGATGGGTTGGATTTGAGTGGGACTTGCACATCAGAGCTTATTTCTTGGGTAGCATTGAAAATTGGGTTGGTCAAATGTTTGTTAGTGGGATGAATTGTAAAGGACCTGCCTAGTATGGGCCAACAGGCCTGCTGCAGTGTTCCTCCTTTCTTATGTTCTTATGAGTGGGAGGGGTTGGATTTGAGAGGGACTTGCACATCGGAGCTTGTTTCTTGAGTGGCATTGAAAATTGGGTTGGTCAAATGTTTGTTAGTGGGATGAATTGTAAAGGACCTGCCTAGTATGGGCCAACAGGCCTGCTGCAGTGTTCCTCCTTTCTTATGTTCTTATGTTAACAACACACAACAAGCCATGGTGCTTGGTAACAGTCCACACTAACTACCAAGAACTTAGGCAGGTATGACCACACCTGACCCAACAACACTACAACAAGCCATGGTGCTTGGTAACAGTCCACACTAACTACCAAGAACTTAGGCAGGTATGACCACACCTGACCCAACAACACTACAACAAGCCATGGTGCTTGGTAACAGTCCACACTAACTACCAAGAACTTAGGCAGGTATGACCACACCTGACCCAACAACACACAACAAGCCATGGTGCTTGGTAACAGCCCACGCTAACTACCAAGAACTTAGGCAGGTATGACAACACCTGACCCAACAACACTACAACAAGTCATGGTGCTTGGTAACAGCCCATGCTAACTACCAAGAACTTAGGCAGGTATGACCACACCTGACCCAACAACACTACAACAAGTCATGGTGCTTGGTAACAGCCCACGCTAACTACCAAGAACTTAGGCAGGTATGACCACACCTAACCCAACAACACTACAACAAGTTGGAAATAAATGGTATAAAATACCGACACAATGGCAATATAAACACAAATGCTGTATAATGTGATCCTTTATTGACTACGTTTCGCCCACACAGTGGGCTTTTTCAAGTCACAAACAGAACTACCTGGAGTGGAAGGAACGCGAGTATTTATAGTCCGGCTGAGGTCAGGTGAAGAATGCTGCATCTGATGATGTACCGAGTGGGGCTATAGAGTCTAAAAACTTGGGTAGCTTGGAAAGGAGATTGGATAAGTTTGTGAGCAGACCTTCTACAGTGTTCCCACATAAGAACACTGTAAGAACACATAAGAACACTGTAGAAGGTCTGCTCACAAACTTATCCAATCTCCTTTCCAAGCTACCCAAGTTTTTAGACTCTATAGCCCCACTCGGTACATCATCAGATGCAGCATTCTTCACCTGACCTCAGCCGGACTATAAATACTCGCGTTCCTTCCACTCCAGGTAGTTCTGTTTGTGACTTGAAAAAGCCCACTGTGTGGGCGAAACGTAGTCAATAAAGGATCACATTATACTGCATTTGTGTTTATATTGCCACTACAACAAGTCATGGTGCTTGGTAACAGTCCACGCTAACTACCAAGAACTTAGGCAGGTATGACCACACCTGACCCAACAACACTACAACAAGTCATGGTGCTTGGTAACAGCCCACGCTAACTACCAAGAACTTAGGCAGGTATAAACCATACCCCCGGCCGGGATTGAACCCGCGGTCATAGAGTCTCAAAACTCCAGCCCGTCGCGTTAGCCACTAGACCAGCTAGCCACAATAAGATTCATCCAACTAGGTATATTTCTACACCATAGGAAAGTTAGCACAGGCACCTCTGTGACCACAAATGCAAGTTTTTACAGACGAATCTCCAGCTAGCGTGGCCGTGACGAACTCTAGCTCAAGTCCCTTCACTGCCGTCAACATGACTCAAGAAATCGTAATGACACGATTGCAAATAAAACTTGCATTTGTGGTCACAGAGGTGCCTGTGCTAACTTTCCTATGGTGTAGAAATATACCTAGTTGGATGAATCTTATTGTGGCTAGCTGGTCTAGTGGCTAACGCGACGGGCTGGAGTTTTGAGACTCTATGACCGCGGGTTCAATCCCGGCCGGGGGTATGGTTTATTTGCAATCGTGTCATTACGATTTCTTGAGTTAGGCAGGTATGACCACACCTGACCACTGACCTCAGCGTACTGACCACTGACCTCAGCGTACTGACCACTGACCTCAGTGTACTGACCTCAGTGTACTGACCTCAGTGTACTGACCACTGACCTCAGTGTACTGACCACTGACCTCAGTGTACTGACCACTGACCTCAGTGTACTGACCACTGACCTCAGTGTACTGACCACTGACCTCAGTGTACTGACCACTGACCTCAGTGTACTGACCACTGACCTCAGTGTACTGACCACTGACCTCAGTGTACTGGGACAATACATAATCTAACAAACTACTTTCATTACGTGCTATATCGTACCTTCTATACTTATTTATCCTCTTTTTCATAAAATGTATATTATTATCAAATAATATGAATTTGGTAGGGTATGCAAAAGAAGAAAATTAAAAGTGAATACAGGAAAGAGTAAGGTTATGAGGATAACAAAAAGATTAGGTGATGAAAGATTGGATATCAGATTGGAGGGAGAGAGTATGGAGGAGGTGAACGTATTCAGATATTTGGGAGTGGACGTGTCAGCGGATGGGTCTATGAAAGATGAGGTGAATCATAGAATTGATGAGGGAAAAAGAGTGAGTGGTGCACTTAGGAGTCTGTGGAGACAAAGAACTTTGTCCTTGGAGGCAAAGAGGGGAATGTATGAGAGTATAGTTTTACCAACACTCTTATATGGGTGTGAAGCATGGGTGATGAATGTTGCAGCGAGGAGAAGGCTGGAGGCAGTGGAGATGTCATGTCTGAGGGCAATGTGTGGTGTGAATATAATGCAGAGAATTCGTAGTTTGGAAGTTAGGAGGAGGTGCGGGATTACCAAAACTGTTGTCCAGAGGGCTGAGGAAGGGTTGTTGAGGTGGTTCGGACATGTAGAGAGAATGGAGCGAAACAGAGTGACTTCAAGAGTGTATCAGTCTGTAGTGGTAGGAAGGCGGGGTAGGGGTCGGCCTAGGAAAGGTTGGAGAGAGGGGGTAAAGGAGGTTTTGTGTGCAAGAGGCTTGGACTTCCAGCAGGCATGCGTGAGCGTGTTTGATAGGAGTGAATGGAGACAAATGGTTTTTAATACTTGACGTGCTGTTGGAGTGTAAGCAAAGTAACATTTATGAAGGGGTTCATGGAAACTGGCAGGCCGGACTTGAGTCCTGGAGATGGGAAGTACAGTGCCTGCACTCTGAAGGAGGGGTGTTAATGTTGCAGTTTAAAAAGTGTAGTGTAAAGCAACCTTCTGGCAAAACAGTGATGGAGTGAATGATGGTGAAAGTTTTTCTTTTTCAGGCCACCCTGCCTTGGTGGGAATCGGCCAGTGTTTACCTGGAGTTTACCTGGAGAGAGTTCTGGGGGTCAACACCCCCACGGCCCGGTCTGTGTTAATAATAAAAAAATATTATCGAACCTCTTTCTACACATGGCCTGGTAAAGGGTTAATTAACCCATTTTCATTTACCACTGGCACCCCAAATTTGCCTAGTACTTCCTCCACAACATTTTTACCCACTTTAGCATTGAAATCCCCAACCACAAGTACTCTCTCACTTGGTTCAAAACTCCCCACACACTCACTCAACAATTCCCAAGACGTCTCTCTCTCCTCTACACTTCTCTCTTCTCCTGGTGCATATACACTTACTGTAACTCACTTTTCACATCCAACCTTTATTTTACTCCACATAATCCTTGAATTAATACTTTTATACTCCCTCTTTTCCTGCCATATCTTATCCTTCAACCTAATTGCTATTCCTTCTTTAGGTCTAACTCCATTTGACACCCCTGACCTAATCCCACTTATTCCTCCCCACTGAAACTCACCCACCCCCTTCAGCTTTGTTTCACTTAAAGCCAGGACATCCAACTTCTCATTCATAACATCCACAATCATCTCTTTCTTGCCATTCACACAACATCCACGCACATTCATACATCCACTTTGACAATTTTCTTCTTTTTCTTCTTCTTCTTTTTGGTAATTTTTTCAACAAGTCGGCCGTCTCCCACCGAGGCAGGGTGACCCAAAAAGAAAGAAAATCCCCAAAAAGAAAATACTTTCATCATCATTCAATACTTTCACCACACTCACACATAATCACTGTTTTTGCAGAGGTGCTCAGAATACAACAGTTTATAAGTCTATATGTATAAAAATACACAATATATCCCTCCAAACTGAAAATATCTCAAACCCCTCCTTTAGAGTGCAGGCATTGTACCTCAGATTTCCAGGACTCAAGTCCTGTTATATAAATTAACCGGTTTCCCTGAATCCCTTCACTAAATATTACCCTGCTCACACTCCAACAGATCGTCAGGTCCCAAATACCATTTGTCTCCATTCACTCCTATCTAACACGCTCACGCACGCTTGCTGGAAGTTCAAACCCCTCGCCCACAACACCTCCTTTACCCCCTCCCTCCAACTTTTTCGAGGACGATCCCTACCCCGCCTTCCTTTCCCTACAGATTTATACACACTCCATGTCATTCTACTTTGATCCATTCTTTCTAAATGACCAAACCACCTCAACAAACCTTCTTCAGCCCTCTGACTAATACTTTTATTTATTAACTCCACACCTTCTCCTAATTTGGACACTCAGAATTTTCTGCATAATATTTACACCACACATTGCTCTTAGACAGGACATCTCGACTGCCTCCAACCGCCTCCTCACTGCAGCATTTACAGCCCAAGCTTCACACCCATATAAGAGTGTTGGTACTACTATACTTTCATACATTTCCTTCTTTGCCTCCATAGATAACATTTTTTGCCTCCACATATACCTCAATGCACCACTCACCTTTTTTTCCTCATCAATTCTATGATTAACCTCATCCTTCATAAGTCCATCCGCTGACATGTCAACTCCCAAATATCTGAAAACATTCACTTCTTCCATACTTCTCCTCCCCAATTTGATATCAAATTTTTCTTTATCTAAATCATTTGATAATCTCATCACCTTACTCTTTTCTATGTTCACTTTCAACTTTCTACCTTTACACACACTCCTAAACTCATCCACTAACCTTTGCAGTTTTTCTTTAGAATCTCCCATAAGCACAGTATCATCAGCAAGAAGTAACTGTGACACTTCCCATTTTGTATTTAATTCCCCATAATTTAATCCCACCCCTCTCCTGAACACCCTAGCATTTACTTCTTATACAACCCCATCTATAAATATATTAAACAACCATGGTGACATTACAGATCACTGTCTAAGACCTACTTTTACCGGGAAATAGTCTCCCTCTCTTCTACACACCCTAACCTGAGCCTCACTATCCTCATAAAAACTCTTTACAGCATTTAGTAACATACCACCTATTCCATATACTTGCAACATCTGCCACATTGCTTCCCTATCTACTCTATCATATGCCTTTTCTAAATCCATAAATGCAATAAAAATTTCCCTACATTTATCTAAATACTGTTCACATATATGCTTCAATGTAAACACTTGATCTACACATCCCCTACCCACTCTGAAACCTCCTTGCTCATCCGCAATCCTACATTCTGTCTTACCTCTAATTTTTTCAATAATAACCCTACCGTACACTTTTCCTGGAATACTCAGTAAACTCATTCCTCTATAATTTTTACAATCACTTTTGTCCCCCTTCCCTTTATATAAAGGGACTATAAACGCTCTCTGCCAATCCCTTGGTACCTTCCCCTCTTTCATACATTTATTACCTGGAGTTTACCTGGAGAGAGTTTCGGGGGTCAACGCCCCCGCGGCCCGGTCTGTGACCAGGCCTCCTGGTGGATCAGCGCCTGATCAACCAGGCTGTTGCTGCTGGCTGCACGCAAACCAACGTACGAGCCACAGCCCGGCTGATCAGGAACTGACTTTAGGTGCTTGTCCAGTGCCAGCTTGAAGACTGCCAGGGGTCTGTTGGTAATCCCCCTTATGTGTGCTGGGAGGCAGTTGAACAGTCTCGGGCCCCTGACACTTATTGTATGGTCTCTTAACGTGCTAGCGACACCCCTGCTTTTCATTGGGGGGATGGTGCATCGTCTGCCAAGTCTATTGCTTTCGTAGTGAGTGATTTTCGTGTGCAAGTTCGGTACTAGTCCCTCTAGGATTTTCCAGGTGTATATAATCATGTATCTCTCCCTCCTGCGTTCCAGGGAATACAGGTTTAGAAACCTCAAGCGCTCCCAGTAATTGAGGTGTTTTATCTCCGTTATGCGCGCCGTGAAAGTTCTCTGTACATTTTCTAGGTCGGCAATTTCACCTGCCTTGAAAGGTGCTGTTAGAGTGCAGCAATATTCCAGCCTAGATAGAACAAGTGACCTGAAGAGTGTCATCATGGGCTTGGCCTCCCTAGTTTTGAAGGTTCTCATTATCCATCCTGTCATTTTTCTAGCAGATGCGATTTATACAATGTTATGGTCCTTGAAGGTGAGATCCTCCGACATAATCACTCCCAGGTCTTTGACGTTGGTGTTTCGCTCTATTTTGTGGACAGAATTTGTTTTGTACTCTGATGAAGATTTAATTTCCTCATGTTTACCATATCTGAGTAATTGAAATTTCTCATCGTTGAACTTCATATTGTTTTCTGCAGCCCACTGAAAGATTTGGTTGATGTCCGCCTGGAGCCTTGCAGTGTCTGCAATGGAAGACACTGTCATGCAGATTCGGGTGTCATCTGCAAAGGAAGACACGGTGCTGTGGCTGACATCCTTGTCTATGTCGGATATGAGGATGAGGAACAAGATGGGAGCTAGTACTGTGCCTTGTGGAACAGAGCTTTTCACCGTAGCTGCCTCGGACTTTACTCTGTTGACGACTACTCTCTGTGTTCTGTTAGTGAGGAAATTATAGATCCATCAACCGACTTTTCCTGTTATTCCTTTAGCGCGCATTTTGTGCGCTATTACGCCATGGTCACACTTGTCGAAGGCTTTTGCAAAGTCTGTATATATTACATCTGCATTCTTTTTGTCTTCTAGTGCATTTAGGACCTTGTCGTAGTGATCCAGTAGTTGAGACAGACAGGAGCGACCTGTTCTAAACCCATGTTGCCCTGGGTTGTGTAACTGATGGGTTTCTAGATGGGTGGTGATCTTGCTTCTTAGGACCCTTTCAAAGATTTTTATGATATGGGATGTTAGTGCTATTGGTCTGTAGTTCTTTGCTGTTGCTTTACTGCCCCCTTTGTGGAGTGGGGCTATGTCTGTTGTTTTTAGTAACTGTGGGATGACCCCCGTGTCCATGCTCCCTCTCCATAGGATGGAAAAGGCTCGTGATAGGGGCTTCTTGCAGTTCTTGATGAACACAGAGTTCCACGAGTCTGGCCCTGGGGCAGAGTGCATGGGCATGTCATTTATCGCCTGTTCGAAGTCATTTGGCGTCAGGATAACATCGGATAGGCTTGTGTTAATCAAATTTTGTGGCTCTCTCATAAAAAATTCATTTTGGTCTTCGACTCTCAGTCTGGTTAGCGGCTTGCTAAAAACTGAGTCATATTGGGACTTGAGTAGCTCACTCATTTCCTTGCTGTCATCTGTGTAGGACCCGTCTTGTTTAAGTAGGGGCCCAATACTGGACGTTGTTCTCGATTTTGATTTGGCATAGGAGAAGAAATACTTTGGGTTTCTTTCGATTTCATTTATGGCTTTTAGTTCTTCCCGCGATTCCTGACTCCTAAAGGATTCTTTTAGCTTAAGTTCGATGCTTGCTATTTCTCTGACCAGTGTCTCCCTGCGCATTTCAGATATATTGACCTCTTTTAGCCGCTCTGTTATTCTTTTCCGTCGCCTGTAAAGGGAGCGCCTGTCTCTTTCTATTTTACATCTACTCCTCCTTTTTCTTAGAGGAATAAGCCTTGTGCATACATCGAGTGCCACCGAGTTAATCTGTTCTAGGCATAAGTTTGGGTCTGTGTTGCTTAGTATATCTTCCCAGCTTATATCGGTTAGGACTTGGTTTACTTGGTCCCACTTTATGTTTTTGTTATTGAAGTTGAATTTGGTGAATGCTCCCTCGTGACTAGTCTCATTTTGTCGGTCTGGGGCTCCACGCATACATGTCTGAACCTCAATTATGTTGTGATCTGAGTATATTGTTTTTGATATGGTGACATTTCTTATCAGATCATCATTGTTAGTGAAGATGAGGTCTAGTGTATTCTCCAGTCTTGTAGGCTCTATTATTTGCTGGTTTAAATTGAATTTTGTGCAGAGATTTAAAAGCTCGTGTGAGTGTGAGTTTTCATCAGAGCAGCCTCCTGGTGTTATTACTGCAACAATATTATTTGCTGTATTCCTCCATTTTAGGTGCCTTAAGTTGAAATCCCCCAGGAGCAAGATGTTGGGTGCAGGAGCTGGAAGATTTTCCAGACAGTGGTCAATTTTTAACAGCTGTTCCTGGAATTGCTGGGATGTTGCATCCGGAGGCTTGTAGACTACCACAATGACTAGGTTTTGGTTCTCGACCTTTACTGCTAAACCTTCCACTACGTCATTTGAGGCATTAAGCAGTTCTGTGCAAACAAGTGACTCTGCAATGTACAGGCCAACCCCCCCCTTTTGCCTGTTCACTCTGTCACATCTGTATAGGTTGTAACCTGGGATCCATACTTCGTTGTCCAAGTGATCCTTTATGTGGGTCTCAGTGAAAGCCGCGAACATTGCCTTTGCCTCTGCAAGCAGTCCACGGATGAAAGGTATTTTGTTGTTTGTTGCTGGCTTTAGACCCTGTATATTTGCAAAGAAGAATGTTATCGGACTGGTGGTATTGTTGGTACTGGGGGGGGGATTTTTTTTCCGGCATTAGTATCTGTATCTGTTGGTTTGGAGTGGAGGCCATCGACTGTGGTTCCACTCCAGGAATGACTGGATTTGGTGTACGATTTCTGCCATTTCCTGCCAGTTTTTTTTCCTTCCTGGCACTAAAAAACCTCTCCCTCTTGAGTGGCTGTGGCTACCCAGGTTTTCCCATGGCCTGGATGTTTTGTATCTTTTTGTCCCCTTTAGATGGTATGCCTGGCAATTTAAGTTATAGCACAGTCTTTCCTGTACTGAAGAGGTACACATTTCAGGGTGAAAAAGCTTACAGGAAGGGAGTTTGCATTTTCCTGTTGTCATATGGGCATGGCATTTTCTAGAGTGGTCATAGTTGCATGTCCCATCTGTTTTCCCAGATTTCCCATGCCAGCAGATACCAAGTGCATAGTATGTGCACAGGCTTGGTTTCCGCTTGCCTTGGGTTTCTGTGACTGTATTCCTTGTTGGTGCATGTTTCCCTGTCTTACTTCTATCCTCCCTAGCACCAACAATGGAGCTCCCACCAGTTGTTTTTGGTAATTTATCCTCACTATTGCTATTGGAGTCCTCTTGTTTGCTATTTCCTGCGGTATTTCTAGTTTGCAATATTGGTTTTATCTTATCTTTGACTACACTTGTTTCCCTACTATGGCTCCTGTCCCCTATGAGGTCATTTATATGTATTCCTTCCTGCGTATAATTCCCGACTACCTGGACAATATCTCCAGCTTCACCATTTCTGTCTCCCAGGACAGTATCTCCAGCTTCACCATTTCTGTCTCCCAGGACAGCACCTCCAGCTTCACCATTACTGTCTCCCAGGACAGCCCTATCAGCCCCACATTTACTGACTACCAGGACATCACCTCCAGCCTTACAGTTTGTGACTACATGGCCAGTATCAAGGGCAGTACCATTCAGCCCAGACTTTTTATGTTCCCATCTGTTGTAGAAAGCTTCCAGGTTTTCTATGAAAGCAGCTTTGATGTTGTCCTCTTTTAATACCCTTGTGATTTTAGTCCACAGATTTTCCTCATTTGGGCATACCCAAAAACACTTCTCTGTTTTAATACTGCTTGTAGCTAGTTCTGGGATATCTGCACAAGGGGCGTGACACCAATTTCCACAAAAATGACAATTTATCCATGTGGAAGCCCGTTTGTTTGACTGACCACAGACTACACACAGCTTCATAATGATTTGAATGGTTGATTTACTGCAATTCTACTAGCAACCTCTTGAATATTATATTAATAACCTTAAATGAAGCTCTAGCTATTTGTATTTCTGTTTCTAACTCTTTTTGTATATTGGACAGCTTACCGTCACGTTCCTGATTTTTAATGTTTGTGTTTATAGGGCGCCTACAACCCCATCCGTTTACAGTCTGCTTTATTGTCCAACGAAACTGTTTGAAACCAGTCCCGGGTTCGGACCAGTCAAGGGTTCGGACCAGTCAAGGGTTCAGACCAGTCGATCTGATCTGATCAGTGGGTCACTTATTTAAAACATACTGGTCGGTGATTTGAGCTAACACATGAAGGATCTACTGGAAATTATCTACCCGAGTAATATGTGATTTGACTGATACAAAAGTATAACTTGCGTGTTGAAGAGCCGGTGATATCTGGCAGTTCCTACAATGACGAACGGTCCTCTCCTTGTTTATCAATCGCTGTATCTGGCTTTTCTATTTTTTTTTTTTTTTTTTTTTTTTTTTTTTTTTTTTTTCGGTCTCCACCACAATAAATGCTATATTATCACTATATTATCACTATAGTTGACTGGTGCAAATTTTGGAGGAAGGACGCTTTTTCTGTAGTAATAATTGCTTCTCGTTGTGTATATTGCGACCGCTGGTAACTACAGGTTATATGAAATTCACAGTAACGTCTCGTATTTCAAGAAAAAAGAAACTAATGAAAGTCACTCCACTCCACTAAGTACCATTATAATACTGGTTAGTTGCTACTACAACACTGTATTCTGCTAATCACTGGTATCACTAGATTATATGCGAGTACACTAGCAGGCCAGAAAGATTATTAAAACAGCTGACCAGTGTGGTAAACAAAAATACCAACCATTCCAACACTATGTCCCCCCTGCTTTTAACATTTCTGTCATGATCCCATCAGTTCCAGCTGCTTTACCTCCTTTCATTCTTCGTAATGCCTCACGCACCTGCCCCACACTCACATTCTCCTCTTCTTCACTCTTAAAAGATGGTATACCTCCCTGACCAGTGCATGAAATTACGGCCTCCCATTCTTCGTCGACATTTAACAGTTCCTCAAAATATTCTCGCCATCTTCCCAAAACCTCCATCTCCCCATCTACTAACTCCCCTACTCTGTTTTTAACTGACCAATCCATTTGTTCCCTAGGCTTTCTTAACTTAACTCACTCGAAATTTTTTTCTTATTTTCATTAAAATTTCTTGACAGTACCTCTCCCACTCTATCATCCGCTCTCCTTTTGCACTCTCTCACCACTCTCTTCACCCTTCTTTTACTCTCCATATACTCTGCTGTTCTTATAACACTTCTGCTTTGTAAATACCTCTCATAAGCTACCTTTTTCTCTTTTATCACACCCTTTACTTCATCATTCCACCAATCACTCCTCATTCCTTCTGCATCCACCCTCCTATAACCACAAACTTCTGCCCCACATTATAATACTGCATTTTTAAAACTATTCCAACCCTCTTCAACCCCCCCCCTCCCCTACTACTCATACCTGCACCGGCCCACCTTTCTGCCAATAGTTGCTTATATTTCACCCGAACTTCTTCCTCCATTAGTTTATACACTTTCACCTCTCTCTCACATGTTGTTGCCATTTTTCTCTTATCCCATCTACCTCTTACTCTAACTGTAGCTACAACTAGGTAATGATCCGATATATCAGTTGCCCCTCTATAAACGTGTACATCCTGGAGCCTCCCCATCAACCTTTTATCCACCAATATATAATCTAACAAACTATACTTTCATTACGTATTACATTATACCTTGTATATTTATTTATCCTCGTTTTCATAAAATATGTATTACTTATTACCAAACCTCTTTCTACACATGGTATGGAAAATTTTATAGGAGTGATTACTTGTACGTACCTCAACATTACATGCATACGAGTAATCTCCTTGGGAGACAACAATGATATTGTTTAACGATAAATTAGCTTTTTTGTTTACCGTCCGATTTCCTCCAGTTTTGGTGCACAAGACAAAGTGTTTTCACTCATTCTTGAAAATATTTATCAAAAATATACCTCAAACGACAACTGAGAAAAGACTGAAAAAGACTGATTTGCTGAAAAATGTCCTTGTGTCAAAAATCATTCCTATATGGGACATCGTAAGGTTGTTTGGACATTTGGTGCCGAGAGAGCAATGCTTATACGAATTTTACGCAACGCCTTTTCTCTAAATAACGTATCTTTATTTAAAAAACAAAAAAATAGTTTTTTAGTTCCTGGAATACTGCAAAAAATCTGCCCTTTACTCCCACATAACTCCGAAAGTATTTGGAATATTTCCAAAATTAGCTTTTACAAAATTAGAGAAATCATTATTCTACAATTTCTGTGAATATTATTCCATTTAATTAAGTAATAAAGGCAGAACTAGATACATTAGGTGAATAAGTTACTTCCGAGATATAGGCCTAGAACGCCGGCCGGCCCACCGTCTCAAAAAAAAAAAAAAAAAAAATCGCGAAAATCGCGTTTGTTTGGGTGTATTTCTTAGTAAACTGATGTTCTAGTGCAGTTATCCTCTTCAAAACACCGTTTTCTCTTACTCAGAGACCAAAGAATACGACACGGAGACGACATGGAGAGCAGTAACTCAATATTTATCGAAATATTCCCGATAATCTTTCGTCATATTATGGCCTATTTTTTTCAGTCTAGAGTATATAACATGTTTGTATGTTATTTAGAGTGTTTATTATATCATATTAGATCAATTCTGATAGATAAATAAGCTGTAGAGTTGATATATAAGCTGATATAAGCGTAATAATGAAGTGATTTCTCCTGGCGCGGCAACCCTTCCGCACATCATGATATGATTAATGACTGTTGCTGAATCTAGGGATAAGCTCCGCCTTCAGTTTTATAATGCCAAGTAGTCAGTTATTATATTAGAAAGTATAATGCAAGAAAAAGCGATAAAAAACAAGGAAAAATTTCCAAAATATATATGGGCTGTGAGCAGACTCGCTACCAATATCACCGTCACCTTACCTCATATAAATGACTGTAATTTCTTGTAGAAACGTCGTAGAACATTCATTCTGGTACCATTGTGTTGCCAAAGAGTTAAGCTATTTCTCGGTATATATAACTCAATCTCCATAATTTATCGATTTTTGGTCGAGCGCGCGCGCGGAAGTTACCCGAGGGACCCCTTAACCACCTCTGGTCACTGCAGGTGGCCCCTCGACCCTCACAATCTTATCCATATCTATCCGAGACCAGTATAAATTGGGTAGCACCCTCAAGTATGGCGCTACTAATTAATTGTGGACTGTATAGATTATATAGTTTAACTGAATGAAGGGGGGGGGGTAGGTTACACATGGATATACCCATCAAGGAAAAAACACTTGTACATAATCCCACCACTTACCAGCTATTCTCTGGTGGTACTGGAGTGCGATAAAATTAATGAATTTAGAAACAACTCACTCAGAAGTGTTCAAGAAATGGCTAAGTATTTTATCCACAGTGGTATATTACAGACCATTCTGGAGAAATACCCTGACTTTGCTAGCTGTAAATAAAGCATTACCACATATGTGCATGTGTGTGTGTGTGTGTGTGTGTGTACTCACCTAGTTGTACTCACCTAGTTGAGGTTGCGGGGGTCGAGTCCGAGCTCCTGGCCCCGCCTCTTCACTGATCGCTACTAGGTCACTCTCCCTGAGCCGTGAGCTTTATCATACCTCTGCTTAAAGCTATGTATGGATCCTGCCTCCACTACATCGCTTCCCAAACTATTCCACTTACTGACTACTCTGTGGCTGAAGAAATACTTCCTAACATCCCTGTGATTCATCTGTGTCTTCAGCTTCCAACTGTGTCCCCTTGTTACTGTGTCCAATCTCTGGAACATCCTGTCTTTGTCCACCTTGTCAATTCCTCTCAGTATTTTGTATGTCGTTATCATGTCCCCCCTATCTCTCCTGTCCTCCAGTGTCGTCAGGTTGATTTCCCTTAACCTCTCCTCGTAGGACATACCTCTTAGCTCTGGGACTAGTCTTGTTGCAAACCTTTGCACTTTCTCTAGTTTCTTCACGTGCTTGGCTAGGTGTGGGTTCCAAACTGGTGCCGCATACTCCAATATGGGCCTAACGTATACGGTGTACAGGGTCCTGAACGATTCCTTATTAAGATGTCGGAATGCTGTTCTGAGGTTTGCTAGGTGCCCATATGCTGCAGCAGTTATTTGGTTGATGTGCGCTTCAGGAGATGTGCCTAGTGTTATACTCACCCCAAGATCTTTTTCCTTGAGTGAGGTTTGTAGTCTCTGACCCCCTAGACTGTACTCCGTCTGCGGCCTTCTTTGCCCTTCCCCAATCTTCATGACTTTGCACTTGGTGGGATTGAACTCCAGGAGCCAATTGCTGGACCAGGTCTGCAGCCTGTCCAGATCCCTTTGTAGTTCTGCCTGGTCTTCGATCGAGTGAATTCTTCTCATCAACTTCACGTCATCTGCAAACAGGGACACCTCAGAGTCTATTCCTTCCGTCATGTCGTTCACAAATACCAGAAACAGCACTGGTCCTAGGACTGACCCCTGCGGGACCCCGCTGGTCACAGGTGCCCACTCTGACACCTCGCCACGTACCATGACTCGCTGCTGTCTTCCTGACAAGTATTCCCTGATCCATTGTAGTGCCTTCCCTGTTATCCCTGCTTGGTCCTCCAGTTTTTGCACCAATCTCTTGTGTGGAACTGTGTCAAACGCCTTCTTGCAGTCCAAGAAAATGCAATCCACCCACCCCTCTCTCTCTTGTCTTACTGCTGTCACCATGTCATAGAACTCCAGTAGGTTTGTGACACAGGATTTCCCGTCCCTGAAACCATGTTGGCTGCTGTTGATGAGATCGTTCCTTTCTAGGTGTTCCACCACTCTTCTCCTGATAATCTTCTCCATGATTTTGCATACTATACATGTCAGTGACACTGGTCTGTAGTTTAATGCTTCATGTCTGTCTCCTTTTTTAAAGATTGGGACTACATTTGCTGTCTTCCATGCCTCAGGCAATCTCCCTGTTTCGATAGATGTATTGAATATTGTTGTTAGGGGCACACATAGCGCCTCTGCTCCCTCTCTCAATACCCATGGGGAGATGTTATCTGGCCCCATTGCCTTTGAGGTATCTCGCTCACTCAGAAGCCTCTTCACTTCTTCCTCGGTTGTGTGCACTGTGTCCAGCACTTGGTGGTGTGCCCCACCTCTCCGTCTTTCTGGAGTCCCTTCTGTCTCCTCTGTGAACACTTCTTTGAATCTCTTGTTGAGTTCTTCACATACTTCACGGTCATTTCTTGTTGTCTCTCCTCCTTCCTTCCTTAGCCTGATTACCTGGTCCTTGACTGCTGTTTTCCTCCTGATGTGGCTGTACAACAGTTTTGGGTCAGATTTGGCTTTCGTGTGTGTGTGTGTACTCACCTATTTGTACTCACCTATTTGTGGTTGCAGGGGTCGAGTCCTAGCTCCTGGCCCCGCCTCTTCACCGGTTGCTACTAGACCCTCTCTCTCCCCGCTCCATGAGCTTTATCAAACCTCGTCTTAAAACTGTGCATGGTTCCTGCCTCCACTACGTCATTTTCTAGGCTATTCCACTGCCTTACAACTCTATGACTGAAGAAATACTTCCTACTATCTCTCTGACTCATTTGTGTCTTCAACTTCCAATTGTGGCCTCTTGTTTCTGTGTCCCCTCCCTGGAACATCCTGTCCTTGTCCACCTTGTCTATTCCACGCAGTATTTTATATGTCGTTATCATGTCTCCCCTGACCCTCCTGTCCTCCAGTGTCGTCAGGCCGATTTCCCTTAATCTTTCTTCATAGGACATTCCCCTTAGCTCTGGAACTAACCTTGTTGCAAACCTTTGTACTTTCTCTAGTTTCTTGACGTGCTTTATCAAGTGCGGGTTCCAAACAGGTGCTGCATACTCCAGTATGGGCCTGACATACACGGTGTACAGTGTCTTGAATGATTCCTTACTAAGGTGTCGGAATGCTGTTCTCAGGTTTGCCAGGCGCCCATATGCTGCAGCAGTTATCTGATTGATGTGTGCTTCCGGAGACATGCTCGATGTTATACTCACCCCAAGATCTTTCTCCTTGAGTGAGGTTTGCAGTCTTTGGCCACCTAGCCTATACTCTGTCTGTGGTCTTCTGTGCCCTTCCCCTATCTTCATGACTTTGCATTTGGCAGGATTAAATTCGAGAAGCCATTTGCTGGACCAGGTGTCCAGTCTGTCCAGGTCTCTTTGAAGTCCTGCCTGGTCCTCATCAGATTTAATTCTCCTCATTAACTTCACATCATCTGCAAACAGGGACACTTCTGAGTCTAACCCTTCCGTCATGTCGTTCACATATACCAAAAATAGCACTGGTCCTAGGACCGACCCCTGTGGGACCCCGCTCGTCACAGGTGCCCACTGTGATACATCATTACGTACCATGACTCGTTGTTGCCTCCCTGTCAGGTATTCTCTGATCCATTGCAGTGCCCTTCCTGTTATATGCGCCTGATGCTCTAGCTTCTGCACTAATCTCTTGTGAGGAACTGTGTCAAAGGCCTTCTTGCAGTCCAAGAAGATGCAATCAACCCACCCCTCTCTCTCTTGTCTTACTTCTGTTATTTTATCATAAAACTCCAGAAGGTTTGTGACACAGGATTTGCCTTCCGTGAATCCGTGCTGGTTGGCATTTATACTCCTGTTCCGTTCCAGGTGCTCCACCACTCTCCTCCTGATAATCTTCTCCATAATTTTGCATACTATACACGTCAATGACACAGGTCTATAGTTTAGTGCCTCTTTTCTGTCTCCTTTTTTGAAAATGGGAACTACATTTGCCGTCTTCCATACCTCAGGTAGTTGCCCAGTTTCCAGGGATGTGT
Organism: Cherax quadricarinatus; assembly: GCF_038502225.1. Classification (NCBI taxonomy): domain Eukaryota; kingdom Metazoa; phylum Arthropoda; class Malacostraca; order Decapoda; family Parastacidae; genus Cherax; species Cherax quadricarinatus. The sequence goes on from NW_027195470.1 coordinate 54,547, forward strand.
TGAAGATTGTGGTAAGTGGTACGCACAACATATCTGCTCCCTCTCTAAGGACCCATGGAGAGATGTTGTCCGGTCCCATTGCCTTTGAGGTATCGATGTCCCTTAGCAGTTTCTTCACCTCCTCCTCATCTGTATGTATGTCGTCCAACACTTGTTGGTGTATTCCTTGTTGGTGTCCCCATCTGGTCTGTCCCCCCAGAGTCCTTCCTGTCTCTACTGTAAATACTTCCTTAAATCTCGTGTTGAGCTCCTCACATACCTCTTGATCGTTTCTTGTGAGTTCTCCACCTTCTTTCCTCAGCCTTATCACCTGGTCCTTGACTGTTGTCTTCCTCCTAATGTGGCTATACAGCAGTTTCGGGTCAGATTTGACTTTCGATGCTATGTCGTTTTCATACTGTCGCTGGGCCTCCCTCCTAACTGCGCATACTCGTTTCTGGCTCTTCTACTAATCTCCTTGTTTTCCTGGGTCCTATGCCTCCTGTACCTTTTCCATTCTCTGTTGCACTTAGTTTTTGCCTCCCTACACCTTCGGGTAAACCAAGGACTCGTTTTGGTCTTCCTATTATTTCTGTTTCCCTTGGGAACAAAACTTTCCTCTGCCTCCTTGCACTTTGTTGCCACATATTCCATCATCTCGTTTACTGATTTTCCTACCATTTCTCTGTCCCACTGAACCTCCTGCAGGAAGTTTCTCATACCTGTGTAGTCCCCCCTTTTATAGTTTGGCCTGTCCCCTTCAGTTCCTTTTACCTTCTCCACTTGTAACTCTACTATATAGTCAAAACTCAGAACCACATGATCGCTAGCTCCAAGGGGCCTCTCGTAAGTGATGTCCTCGATGTCTGAACTGCTCAGGGTGAACACAAGATCCAGTCTTGCTGGCTCATCCTCCCCTCTCTCTCTGGTTGTGTCCCTGACATGTTGATGCATGAGGTTTTCAAGTACCACTTCCATCATCTTGGCTCTCCATGTTTCGGGACCCCCATGTGGCTCCAGGTTTTCCCAGTCGATCTCCCTGTGGTTGAAATCGCCCATTACCAGTAACTTTGCTCTGCTCGAGTGAGCTCTTCTTGCCACCTCAGCCAGTGTGTCCACCATCACCCTGTTGTTTTCTTCGTACTCCTCTCTTGGCCTCCTGCAGTTCTGTGGTGGGTTATACATCACTCCAATGACTACTTTATGTTCTCCGGACTGAATTGTACCTACAATGTAGTCTCTTTCTCCAATCATGTCCATGCCTTCCATTTCCTCAAATCCCCATTGATGTTTTATGAGCAGTGCAACCCCTCCTCCCCCTCTACTCCTTCTATCTTTCCTCAGGATCTGATATCCTGTTAGGAAGATTGTGTCTGTTATTGTCTCAGCGAGTTTTGTTTCTGTGACTGCTATGATGTCTGGGGATTTTTCACTGATTCTTTCATTCCACTCCTCATGTTTATTCGTTATTCCATCCGCGTTTGTGTACCAAACCTTTAGTTTCTTTTCTATCATTGTGGTCATGCAAGTATATTGGGGTTGGGGGAGCGAGAGCCTTGGTGGGGGCCTATATGGGGCTGTAGTGTAGGTGGGGTTCGTGTTGATGGGGGTGGGGTCAGAATACCCATAAGGGACAGCTGTTGGGGTGAGGTTTGTGATATGGGGGTTGGTGGCAGAGGGAACAGTGAGTGGGTTGTAGTATAGGTCGCTCAGTTGCGTTGGGAATGTCGCGGGTGGAGTCTTTTGGTGGGAGATTCTGTGGGGTGTGTTTGCCCTTCCTCTTGTGTCTGGGTCCTGCTCATTTTCATTGCTTCTCGTTCCTCCTTGCGTCTCTGTACCCTCTCTTTCAGTGTAGTCCTTTCTTCTTGTGTTCTGTCGCGGTCGAGGTATACTCTCTGGTACCCCTCTTTGTCCCTCAGTCTTGCTTTCTCTTGCAGAATCCTGGTTCGAACTGATTCTTCCTTGAAAGTTACTCTGACAGGCCGTATCCTTCCACTCACAAACCACCCAATTCTCTGAAAATTTGTCACCTGGGTCATATTGCCCTCCCCTATTGTTTTCATGATGCCTTCAATCATTTTTTTCTCCTCCTGTTTTATTTCTTCAAAGTTGGCCCCCTTGGCTTCTTGGAGCCCGTACACAAAAACTGACCTCGCCCTTTCCTCCTCCCACTGGGTCTCCATCTGCTTCCTCTGAGGCATTTTATTTCCTTCCATTGACATGTTCTTGCCTTCAGTCCCTGTCATATCTGAAACTTCTATTCTCAGTGAACTGTCTTTCCTGACCATCTGTCCCTTGCTACTGCAGTTGGCTGTTAGAATCTCTGCATATAACAAACCTTCATTGTCTTCGGACCTGTCGCTTGATCTTAGTGTGCTCATCGTCTTTTCCCTGGCCCCACGTGGGTCTGATAGGGCCTTTGTGTACGGCATGTCTCCGTTGTTGCTTACCATCCCCTTGTCTGTGCCTGACTTTGAATTTCCTTCATTGTCTTCAGACCTGTCGTTTGATCTCAGTGTGCTCATCGTCTTTTCCCTGGCCCCACGTGGGTCTGATAGCGCCTTCGTGTATGGCATGTCTCCGTTGTTGCTTACCATCCCCTTGTCTGCACCTGACTTTGAATTTCCTGATGTCACATCTGAATTGTCATTTGTCTCTCTAATCTGTTTCAGGCTTTGCAGTTTCTCTTCTAAGCACTGTATCCTAGCTTCTGCTGCTAAGACCTGTACTTCCCACTTCCTGCACTCTTCAGCTATCCGCTCCTCCATTTTCTTACCAAGCTCTACTATCTTCCTTCCCCACTCTTCCTCCCTTTTTTGGAGCTCTAACTCCCAGTCTTTCCTCCCTGGTTCGTCTACCAGATCTCTGGTTTTCCGTCCTCTAAGGCCACCCATATATTACCGCAGACAGAAGGCTAGAGGAGGGAGGGGGTGTGGGGGGGAGAGAGAAAGGGTAGAAAGAGGGAGAGAGAAAGGGTAGAAAGAGGGAGAGAGAAAGGGTAGAAAGAGGGAGAGAGAGGAGAGAGAAAGGGTAGAAAGAGGGAGAGAGAGGAGAGAGATAGGGTAGAAAGAGGGAGAGAGAGGAGAGTGTATGGGGGTGAGGGATAGACCAAGGGGGAGAGAGAGAAATGTGAGGGAGAAAAGAGAGAAGGAGAAAGAGAGGGAGAGGGAGAGGGAGAGAAAGAGAGAGAGAGGGAGAAAGGAGGGCGAGGGAAAAGGCTATGAGAGAGAGAAATGGAGAGATGGAGAGAGGAGCCTATAGAGAGAGAGAGGAGGGTGAGAGATGGGCTTATGGAGTGAGGGAGAGAGGGAGAGAGAGAGGAGAGAGAGAGGGAGAGAGAGAGAGAGGAGAGAGAGAGAGAGAGAGAGAGAGAGAGAGAGAGAGAGAGAGAGAGGGGGAGAGAGAGAGGGAGAGAGAGAGGGAGAGAGAGAGAGAGGAGAGAGAGGGGAGAGAGAGAGAGAGAGAGAGGAGAGAGAGGAGGAGGGGGAGAGAGAGGGGGAGTGAGAGAGGGAGAGAGAGAGAGAGAGAGGAGGGGAGAGGAAGAGGGAGAGGGGGAGAGGGAGAGGAGAGAGAGAGGGAGAGGAGAGAGAGAGGGAGAGGATAGAGAGAGGGAGAGGATAGAGAGGGAGAGGATAGAGAGGGAGAGGATAGAGAGGGAGAGGAGAGTGAGAGAGAGAGAGAGGGGAGAGGGAGAGTGAGAGAGTGAGAGAGAGAGAGAGAGAGAGAGAGAGAGGGAGAGGAGTAGAAGGAGAGAGAGAGAGGGGAGAGGAAGAGGGAGAGAGAGAGGGAGAGAGGGAGAGAGAGAGAGAGAGAGAGAGAGGAGGGAGGAGAGAGAGGAGAGAAGGAGGGAGAGAGAGAGGGAGAGAAGGAGGAGAGAGAGGAGGAGAGGAGAGAGAGAGAGGAGGGAGGAGAGAGGGAGAGAGGGGAGAGAGAGAGAGAGAGAGAGAGAGGGAGAGAGGAGAGAGGAGGAGAGAGGGAGAGAGGGAGAGAGAGAGGAGGAGGAGGGAGAGAGAGAGAGGGAGAGAGAGAGGGAGAGAGAGGGAGAGAGAGAGGGAGAGAGAGAGGAGAGAGAGAGAGAGAGAGAGAGAGAGAGGGAGAGAGGGAGAGAGGGAGAGAGAGAGGGAGAGAGAGAGAGAGAGAGGGAGAGAGAGAGAGCTTAGAGAGAGAGGGAGGGAGAGAGAGAGAGGGAGAGAGAGAGGGAGAGAGAGAGAGGGAGAGAGAGAGAGGGAGAGAGAGAGAGAGAGAGAGAGAGAGAGAGAGGGAGGGAGAGATAGAGAGAGGGAGAGAGAGAAAGGGAGAGAGATGGAGAGAGAGGGAGAGAGAGAGAGGGAGAGAGAGGGAGAGAGAGGGGAGAGAGAGAGAGAGAGAGAGAGAGAGAGAGAGAGAGTGAGAGAGAGAGAGAGAGAGAGAGAGAGGGAGAGAGAGAGAGAGAGGGAGAGGGGAGAGGGGAGAGAGAGGAGAGAGGGAGAGAGAATGTCCCAGAAATACAATTCACTTCTGTGTACCCGTAATACTAATGAGATACCATTAACACTGAGAGTAGTTCTAATAATTATAATACTAGCGTGTGTTAACAAGTCACTCTTTCACCCAGTTATGCACATGTGTGCCCAATACTTGCTTCTCAGATTGTACTGTCTTTGTGTCCTAAAACATTATCTCTCGAAACTGTTGTCAGGGCTGTAGTCCCATTAGGCCTTGCTCCTACAAATTTTATCTTCCTACTACTGCTAGGTGTTGTGTGTATGATAATCGCTCTGGAGCAGGGTTTAGATAGCGAGCTACCAGTGTCCGCAGGGCCGGTTCTACCCTCAGACTTCCCGCCACCACAAACAAGTGATTTGTACGTTACTCAGAGGGGACGTCCATCCAGATGCCTGATGTACGATGCTCGCTGTACAATGCTCGCTGTACAATGACTCGTACACCTCGCCCTTCCGCCGCCGACTTCTTCGGCTATACTTTTCTCTTGCCCTTGTGTGTTTGTGTGTATGTGTATGAGTGTGTGAGTGTGTGTGTGTGTGTGTGTGTGTGTGTGTGTGTGTGTGTGTGTGTGTGTGTGTGTGTGTGTGTGTGTGAGTATGAGTGTGTGTGTGTGTATGAGTGTGTGTGTGTGTGTGTATGAGTGTGTGTGCATGTGTGTGTATGAGTCTGTGTATGTGGTGTGTGTGTGTGTGTGTGTGTGTGTTTATGTGTGTGTGTGTGTGTGTGTGTGAGAGAGAGACTCAGCAATCAACATTTGCACCAATAACTCACTACAGTTGTGACCGGGTGTGGAAGTGTGAATTGCTCACTACTCTAAAATTTGTTCATGATTGTAGCCATGTATAAACGTAAGTAACCATTCTTACAGTATTCATTACCTTTGTAACTTGTGAGTTCATTACCTTTGTAACTTGTGAGTTCATTACCTTTGTAACTTGTGAGTTCATTACCTTTGTAACTTGTGAGTTCATTACCTTTGTAACTTGTGAGTTCATTACCTTTGTAACTTGTGAGTTCATTACCTTGTACCTAGTTCAGCCAACAAAACTTTGGAGCCCGGTCCCTGGACCCATTGTGTACCTCTGTAATCTGTAAATACCTTTGTAACTTGTCATGATTGTGACTAGACCTACCTGGAGTTCATTACCTTTGTAAATTGTGAGTTCATTACCTTTGTAAATTGTGAATTCATTACCTCTGAAACTTGCTCAGCTATCAAAACTTTGAGGTCCAGTCCCTGGACCCATTATGTACCTCTGTAATCTTTTGACTACCGCCCACAGGATGGGTATGGGGTGACTACCGCCCACAGGATGGGTATGGGGTGCATAATAAACATATTAAACTAACTAACTCTGGTCACTGCAGGTGGCCCCTTGACCCTCACAATCTTATCCATATCTATCCGAGACCAGTATAAATTGGGTAGCACCCTCAAGTACGGCGCTACTAATTAATTGTGGACTGTATAGATTATATAGTTTAACTGAATGAAGGGGGGGGGGTAGGCTAGCCCATTATTCCCGGCATTTTAGTTGACTTTTACAGCACGCGTGGCTTATGGAGGAAAGATTCTTATTCCACTTCCCCATGGATATAAAAGGAAAAGTACTAAGAACAAGAATTATTAAGATAAAATCAAAGAAAACTCAGAATAGTCTGTATAAATAAATGTGCACATGTATGTATAGTTGTAGGTAGTAGGTTGGTAGACAGCAACCACCCAGGGAGGTACTACCATCCTGCCAAGTGAGTGTAAAACGAAAGTCTGTAATTGTTTTACATGATGGTAGGATTGCTGGTGTCCATTTTTGTCTCATAAACATGCAAGGTTTCAGGTACGTCTTGCTACTTCTACTTACACTTAGGTCACACTACACATACGTGTACAAGCATATATATACACACCCCTCTGGGTTTTCTTCTGTTTTCTTACTAGTTCCTGTTCTTTTTTATTTCCTCTTACCTCCATGGGGAAGTAGAACAGAATTCTTCCTCCGTAAGCCATGCGTGTTGTAAGAGGCAACTAAAATGCCGGGAGCAAGGGGCTAGTAACCCCTTCTCCTGTATATATTACTAAATGTAAAAGGAGAAACTTTCATTTTTCCTTTTGGGCCACCCTGCCTCGGTAGACAGCAACCGCCCAGGGAGGTACTACCGTTCTGTGGTAGTAGGATGGTAGACAACAACCACCCAGGGAGGTACTACCGTCCTGCCAAGTGAGTGTAAAACGAAAGCCTGTAATTGTTTTACATGATGGTAGGATTGCTGGTGTCCTTTTTTCTGTCTCATGAACATGCAAAATTTCAGGTACTTCTTGCTACTTCTACTTACACTCAGGTAACACTACACATACATGTACAAGCGTATATATACACACCCCTCTGGGTTTTTTTCTATTTTCTTTCTAATTCTTGTTCTTCTTTATTTCCTCTTATCTCCATGGGGAAGTGGAACAGAATTCTTCCTCCGTAAGCCATGTGTGTTGTAAGAGGCGACTAAAATGCCGGGAGCAAGGGGCTAGTAACCTCTTCTCCTGTATATATTACTAAATTTGAAAGGAGAAACTTTGGTTTTGTCTTTTGGGCCACCCCGCCTCGGTGGGATACGGCCGGTGTGTTGAAAGAAAGAAGAAAGAATATATCCTTTGTCTTATACAATTTTAATTCACTTATAATCAATAACCTACTGTTCAACTATGAAATAATTACTATCCTACTGTGCAACTATGATATACTCCGTAGTGTTAAGTAGACTGTAAACCAACAATGTTAAGTTGGCCCATAATGCCTAGGCATAATAGAGGCTCTCTTTGCATTACAACCCACTATTGTAAATATAAAATCTCAATGTACTGTCTGCAAAGACATAAAATAAATAAAAAAAAAAAAAATTCGGGCAGACTTTCGTGATTCTTACTCTGTATTGGCCCAGGTTATAGAGCAGTACATTTTAATATACATTATTGCATATTGATATAAAAATTAGGTAATTGAAGTGGTTATCATTAATTAGATTGATAATAGTGAGGTAGTACGAAACATATAACAATATTACAGTTAGTAAATTTAGTACATAATGGGAATGGTTTTATCTCAGCATGATACACTGCTTCTATAAAAGCTCCTGCGTTGGCAGAGTATATCAGGCAAACTTACCACTAACTTAACATTAATTAGCCAATAACTATATTAAGAATTTTATGTTGACAGTCATTTGGGTGAGTGTAAATGTAAGAGAGGAAGAATTACAGATATCAAGAGTAAGTCTATTTTGTGTTTTTCACTTAGCTGATGATGGGGTGTGGTAGTGGGATAGTGTTTTTTAATGGTAGTTTTGAAAATGGTGGTTGATTCTGCAGTTCTAGAGTTTTTAGGCAGGGAGTTTCACATTTTAGGCTCTTTTATGTACATTGAGTTTTTGAAGAGATTTATCCAGACACAGGGAATGTCATAGAGATTTTTGTGTCTGGTATTGTGTCTATGAGTCCTGTTGCAACTATCAAGAAAGTGTTTTAGTTCAGGGTTAATATGAAAATTTATAGTTCTGTAGTGTGAATGTTCTGTACAGGGAGTTCGTTTAGGTATTTGAAGAGTGGGGGGATTGTTGTCTAGCATTGGATTGCATGATAATTCTTACTACAGCCTTTTGTTGGGTTGTTATTGGCTTTAGGTGGGTTGCTGCTGTTGATCCCCAGGCACAAATAACATAGGTGAGGTAGGGATAGATGAGTGAATATTATAGTGTGAGTAGGGCTAATTGTGGTACATAGTAATGTATCTTTGAGAGGGTCCCAACTATTTTGGATACTTTTTTTGTTGTGTTGGATAAGGGTGTTGAATTTCAGGTTGCTGTCAAGGTGCATACCCAGAAATTTGCCCTCATTATGTTTAGCAATAACAGTGTTGTCAGTCATAATGTTCAGTTGGGCATCACCTGTTCTGCTGTACTTAACAAACCAAAATTGCAATTACACTTTGTAACCTTTGCAAAGAAATAGTCTTTATTCTTTTTTTATTCTTTATAACATAATGTAAAAGGTTTTGTCACTATTAAGAGTAAGTTTATTGGCAGTCATCAAGGTCGATATTTTTACTAGATCTTTATTAACAACAGTTGTGGTGTACAGCTGTTCTATGTTTAGTGTTACAACAGCTGTACTGCGTGTTACAGTGCGTAACCAGCTGGCAGCAGAGTACCCGGCACTGACACCAACGGTGGTGACCATGGCACTGCAGTCTGTGCACTATGACGAGACGAGTGCCAGACAAGTCCTTAACAACATGGCCGAGTCGGACCGCAAGACACACCAACCTCTGGCAACCATCACACCAAAAATGTCAAGCTACTCCCTTAATTAAGTCAGCATTTTTTCATTACTGAAGCATTTTTTAACATTTATCATAGATTATATTTGTATTAAATGTTTTTTCAGTTTATAATAAGAACATAATAAGGAAGGAGCACTTCTGTAGGCCTACTGGCCCAAGTTAAGCAGGTCCAAGTCACATCAACCCATACTCACTCATGTACTTGCCTAAGCTACTTTTAAAGCCACTCAAGATTTTATCTTCAATGACATTACTCGAGTTTGTTCCACACATCCACAACTCTATTGCCAATCCAATGCTTTCAAAAATCCTTTTTAAATCTAAATTTTTCCAGGTTGAACCTATTTCTGTGAGTCCTTTCTTGGTTAGATATTTTTACATCCTCTTTATATATTCCTGTTTTCAATTTATACTCATCAGTCATATCTCCCCTAACTCTACACCTTTCTAGAAAGTGCAAATTTAGTGCCCTCAGTCTGTTCTCATGGTAAAGATTTCTGATACATGAAATCAGCTTGTCATCCTTCTCTATACATTTCTCATCACTTTTATATCCATTCTGTAATACAGTGACCAGAACTGTGCAGCATAATCTAAATTAAGCCAAACTAACAATATTTGAGGCTGAAAAATAACCTGAGGACTCCTATTATTTATACTTCTTGATATGAAGCCAGGGATTCTATTTGCTTTATTGCCAAGACTTGCACACTGTTGTCTTGGCTTTAGATTACTGCTTACCAAAACTCTTAAAATCTTTTTCACATTCAGAGTGAATAAGATCTACATTATTTAGTTTATAAGCTTCTAGCCCAGGTGTTCTCCATGTGGTGACCCAGCCCTATGGCAGGGGTAGCCCTGGAGCAAGGGCATGGTGAGTCTTCTTCAGGTCAAGTGGAGTACTGCTTACAGTTTTGTGGTGGGGGTAGCCCTATGACAAGGACGTGGTGACTCTGTCATCTCCATATGAGCTATTCCTGGCACTCAAGCTACAGCCTGAGTGCCAGAACGACTCAGGAGATTCTCTGGAGGTGTGTTGAACACCTGAAATCTGACAGAAGTCGGTGGTGACACCAATTTATAAGTGCCTTGGTTATTCTCTTTTCCAAAGGTTAGAACTTTGCATTTGTTTATATTAAACTGCATCTGCCTCTTCTCTGGTCACTGCATCAGTCTATTCAGATGTTCCTGTAGTGCTCTAGTGTCCTTGTTTACCTGGAGTTTGCCTGGAGAGAGTTCCGGGGGTCAACGCCCCTGCGGCCCTGTCTGTGACCAGGCCTCCTGGTGGATCAGAGCCTGATCAACCAGGCTGTTGCTGCTGGCTGCACGCAAACCAACGTACGAGCCACAGCCCGGATGATCAGGAACTGACTTTAGGTGCTTGTCCAGTGCCAGCTTGAAGACTGCCAGGGGTCTGTTGGTAATCCCCCTTATGTGTGCTGGGAGGCAGTTGAACAGTCTCGGGCCCCTGACACTTATTGTATGGTCTCTTAACGTGCTAGTGACACCCCTGCTTTTCATTGGGGGGATGTTGCATCGTCTGCCAAGTCTTTTGCTTTCGTAGTGAGTGATTTTCGTGTGCAAGTTCGGTACTAGTCCCTCTAGGATTTTCCAGGTGTATATAATCATGTATCTCTCCCGCCTGCATTCCAGGGAATACAGGTTTAGGAACCTCAAGCGCTCCCAGTAATTGAGGTGTTTTATCTCCGTTATGCACGCCGTGAAAGTTCTCTGTACATTTTCTAGGTCAGCAATTTCACCTGCCTTGAAAGGTGCTATTAGTGTGCAGCAATATTCCAGCCTGGATAGAACAAGTGACCTGAAGAGCGTCATCATGGGCTTGGCCTCCCTAGTTTTGAAGGTTCTCATTATCCATCCTGCAATTTTTCTAGCAGATGCGATTGATACAATGTTATGGTCCTTGAAGGTGAGATCCTCCGACATGATCACTCCCAGGTCTTTGACGTTGGTGTTTCGCTCTATTTTGTGGCCAGAATTTGTTTTGTACTCTGATGAAGATTTAATTTCCTCATGTTTACCATATCTGAGTAATTGAAATTTCTCATCGTTGAACTTCATATTGTTTTCTGCAGCCCACTGAAAGATTTGGTTGATGTCCACCTGGAGCCTTGCAGTGTCTGCAATGGAAGACACTGTCATGCAGATTCGGGTGTCATCTGCAAAGGAAGACACGGTGCTGTGGCTGACATCCTTGTCTATGTCGGATATGAGGATGAGAAACAAGATGGGAGCGAGTACTGTGCCTTGTGGAACAGAGCTTTTCACCGTAGCTGCCTCGGACTTTACTCTGTTGACGACTACTCTTTGTGCTCTTTGTGAGGTAATTATAGATCCATCTACCAACTTTTCCTGTTATTCCTTTAGCACGCATTTTGTGCGCTATTACGCCATGGTCACACTTGTCGAAGGCTTTTTCAAAGTCTGTATATATTACATCTGCATTCTTAGAGCAATCAAGAAAATATTCACCGGATGCTTGCTTATAATTAACCGTATATTCCCAGCATCAAACTTCTTTTATACGTACGTGCAGTGTGAAGACAGTACTCTCATAACACGGATTTACGCATTTGGTTTTTCCTTAAAACGCTATTCCTAAATTATCAGAACGCAGCGTCAGAATGTGTTTAACGCGGCTAAAATTGGAAAAAAATAATTCCGAGTTTTTTCTAACTCTGAAAATTCCCCTCCACGCCGTAAAGTTGAGGGAAAAAATTGAAGTCTATGGTGATAAGTGTGATAGATGGTGTTAAATGGTGATAGACGATGTTAGGGGGTAGTATTACTGTTAGGTGATAATAGGTGATGGGGCAGGTAGGTGATGGGGCAGGTAGGTGATAATAGATGATGGAGCTGGTAGGTGATGGGGCAGTTAGGTGATAATAGGTGGTGGGGGCTGGTAGGTGATAATAGGATAACAGTGCTGGTAAATGATAACAGGTGATAGGGCTGGTATGCTGTGGAGATATTTAGGGAGAAAAATGGCATTAGGTGGTGAAAGTGCAGGTAGGTAGTCATAGGTAATAGGGCTGGTAGGTCGTGGAGATGGTAACGGCTACAACTGCAGCATATTGTTCAGGGATGTTAATGGCTTCAAGTGTCGAGTAGTATTGTGTCAACTTTCCAAAAAACACCTCTAAATGTCCTTATTCCATAGCATCTATGTACAGAAACATATTTTGGGTGCCTGGATCAAGATCACTCTATGTAGACTGCACATAATATTAGTGTCATATGACCAGTTTGTCAGATCCAGTGACAGTGGTTTACAAGACTGGGTCTGGAATGAGCAAAGCTCGATCTTGTTTTCATCAATTCGAGGAAATTCTTCCCAGTTTCCAGGAGCTTCAGCAAATGGTTCAATAAGTTGACCAACTCCCTCGTCTTTGTTGAGTGAGAGTTGTGTACACCTGACCTAGTGGAGGTTCATGTACATATGACCAGAGTGCACTGTTTGTGCTACTGTTTGAACTAATTTACTGTTCTTTTTATTAGTATACTATTACTAGTGCTAGTGAACTAATGTTTATACATGTACACAAATATTTATACCAGTGTGACAATGTTTGCACTATTGTACTGATGTGATTTTTCTTTCCTTGCAGGTGTGTCGTGTGAAGGTGGACTGTGAGCAGGTGTAGAGGTGAGTTTAACATGTGTCTGTGTCACAGGGATTGCAACACTGATAATTATTACATAATGATCTGCCAGAGATAACTCAATGTGCTTATATCCTTCTATCATCTGGCCTTTTTCTAGCCTGGACCAATTATCCACAGAAAAGCGTTTTAAAGTATTAGAAGATGCAGCAGAGGTTGGCACCACAGTAGTGCTGGTGAGTTGTGTGGCGTAGATTGGTACCACAGTAGTGCTGGTGAGTTGTGTGGCGTAGATTGGCACCACAGTAGTGCTGGTGAGTTGTGTGGTGTAGATTGGTACCACAGTAGTGCTGGTGAGTTGTGTGGCATAGATTGGTACCACAGTAGTGCTGGTGAGTTGTGTGGCGTAGATTGGTACCACAGTAGTGCTGGTGAGTTGTGTGGCGTAGATTGGTACCACAGTAGTGCTGGTGAGTTGTGTGGCGTAGATTGGCACCACAGTAGTGCTGGTGAGTTGTGTGGTGTAGATTGGTACCACAGTAGTGCTGGTGAGTTGTGTGGCATAGATTGGTACCACAGTAGTGCTGGTGAGTTGTGTGGCGTAGATTGGTACCACAGTAGTGCTGGTGAGTTGTGTGGCGTAGATTGGTACCACAGTAGTGCTGGTGAGTTGTGTGGCGTAGATTGGCACCACAGTAGTGCTGGTGAGTTGTGTGGTGTAGATTGGTACCACAGTAGTGCTGGTGAGTTGTGTGGCATAGATTGGTACCACAGTAGTGCTGGTGAGTTGTGTGGCGTAGATTGGTACCACAGTAGTGCTGGTGAGTTGTGTGGCGTAGATTGGTACCACAGTAGTGCTGGTGAGTTGTGTGGCGTAGATTGGTACCACAGTAGTGCTGGTGAGTTGTGTGGCGTAGATTAGTACCACAGTAGTGCTGGTGAGTTGTGTGGCGTAGATTGGCACCACAGTAGTGCTGGTGAGTTGTGTGGCGTAGATTGGTACCACAGTAGTGCTGGTGAGTTGTGTGGCGTAGATTGGCACCACAGTAGTGCTGGTGAGTTGTGTGGCGTAGATTGGCACCACAGTAGTGCTGGTGAGTTGTGTGGCATAGATTAGTACCACAGTAGTGCTGGTGAGTTGTGTGGCGTAGATTGGCACCACAGTAGTGCTGGTGAGTTGTGTGGCGTAGATTGGTACCACAGTAGAGCTGGTGAGTTGTGTGGCGTAGATTGGTACCACAGTAGTGCTGGTGAGTTGTGTGGCGTAGATTGGCACCACAGTAGTGCTGGTGAGTTGTGTGGCGTAGATTGGTACCACAGTAGTGCTGGTGAGTTGTGTGGCATAGATTGGTACCACAGTAGTGCTGGTGAGTTGTGTGGCATAGATTGGTACCACAGTAGTGCTGGTGAGTTGTGTGGCGTAGATTGGTACCAAAGTAGTGCTGGTGAGTTGTGTGGCCTAGATTGGCACCACAGTAGTGCTGGTGAGTTGTGTGGCGTAGATTGGTACCACAGTAGTGCTGGTGAGTTGTGTGGCGTAGATTGGTACCACAGTAGTGCTGGTGAGTTGTGTGGCGTAGATTGGTACCACAGTAGTGCTGGTGAGTTGTGTGGCGTAGATTGGTACCACAGTAGTGCTGGTGAGTTGTGTGGCGTAGATTGGTACCACAGTAGTGCTGGTGAGTTGTGTGGCGTAGATTGGCACCACAGTAGTGCTGGTGAGTTGTGTGGCGTAGATTGGTACCACAGTAGTGCTGGTGAGTTGTGTGGCATAGATTGGCACCACAGTAGTGCTGGTGAGTTGTGTGGCGTAGATTGGTACCACAGTAGTGCTGGTGAGTTGTGTGGCGTAGATTGGTACCACAGTAGTGCTGGTGAGTTGTGTGGCGTAGATTGGCACCACAGTAGTGCTGGTGAGTTGTGTGGTACCACAGTAGTGGCACCACAGTAGTGCTGGTGAGTTGTGTGGCGTAGATTGGTACCACAGTAGTGCTGGTGATAGATTGGCACCACAGTAGTGCTGGTGAGTTGTGTGGCGTAGATTGGTACCACAGTAGTGCTGGTGAGTTGTGTGGCGTAGATTGGTACCACAGTAGTGCTGGTGAGTTGTGTGGCGTAGATTGGCACCACAGTAGTGCTGGTGAGTTGTGTGGCGTAGATTGGTACCACAGTAGTGCTGGTGAGTTGTGTGGCAGTAGATTGGCACCACAGTAGTGCTGGTGAGTTGTGTGGCGTAGATTGGTACCACAGTAGTGCTGGTGAGTTGTGTGGCGTAGATTGGTACCACAGTAGTGCTGGTGAGTTGTGTGGCGTAGATTGGCACCACAGTAGTGCTGGTGAGTTGTGTGGCGTAGATTGGTACCACAGTAGTGCTGGTGAGTTGTGTGGCGTAGATTGGTACCACAGTAGTGCTGGTGAGTTGTGTGGCGTAGATTGGTACCACAGTAGTGCTGGTGAGTTGTGTGGCGTAGATTGGTACCACAGTAGTGCTGGTGAGTTGTGTGGCGTAGATTGGTACCACAGTAGTGCTGGTGAGTTGTGTGGCGTAGATTGGCACCACAGTAGTGCTGGTGAGTTGTGTGGCGTAGATTGGTACCACAGTAGTGCTGGTGAGTTGTGTGGCGTAGATTGGCACCACAGTAGTGCTGGTGAGTTGTGTGGCGTAGATTGGTACCACAGTAGTGCTGGTGAGTTGTGTGGCGTAGATTGGTACCACAGTAGTGCTGGTGAGTTGTGTGGCGTAGATTGGCACCACAGTAGTGCTGGTGAGTTGTGTGGCGTAGATTGGTACCACAGTAGTGCTGGTGAGTTGTGTGGCATAGATTGGCACCACAGTAGTGCTGGTGAGTTGTGTGGCGTAGATTGGTACCACAGTAGTGCTGGTGAGTTGTGTGGCGTAGATTGGTACCACAGTAGTGCTGGTGAGTTGTGTGGCGTAGATTGGTACCACAGTAGTGCTGGTGAGTTGTGTGGCGTAGATTGGTACCACAGTAGTGCTGGTGAGTTGTGTGGCGTAGATTGGTACCACAGTAGTGCTGGTGAGTTGTGTGGCGTAGATTGGTACCACAGTAGTGCTGGTGAGTTGTGTGGCGTAGATTGGTACCACAGTAGTGCTGGTGAGTTGTGTGGCGTAGATTGGTACCACAGTAGTGCTGGTGAGTTGTGTGGCGTAGATTGGTACCACAGTAGTGCTGGTGAGTTGTGTGGCGTAGATTGGTACCACAGTAGTGCTGGTGAGTTGTGTGGCGTAGTAGTGCTGGCACCACAGTAGTGCTGGTGAGTTGTGTGGCGTAGATTGGTACCACAGTAGTGCTGGTGAGTTGTGTGGCATAGATTGGCACCACAGTAGTGCTGGTGAGTTGTGTGGCGTAGATTGGTACCACAGTAGTGCTGGTGAGTTGTGTGGCGTAGATTGGTACCACAGTAGTGCTGGTGAGTTGTGTGGCATAGATTGGCACCACAGTAGTGCTGGTGAGTTGTGTGGCATAGATTGGCACCACAGTAGTGCTGGTGAGTTGTGTGGCGTAGATTGGTACCACAGTAGTGCTGGTGAGTTGTGTGGCGTAGATTGGTACCACAGTAGTGCTGGTGAGTTGTGTGGCGTAGATTGGTACCACAGTAGTGCTGGTGAGTTGTGTGGCGTAGATTGGTACCACAGTAGTGCTGGTGAGTTGTGTGTTGGTACCACAGTAGTGCTGGTGAGTTGTGTGTTGGCACCACAGTAGTGCTGGTGAGTTGTGTGGCGTAGATTGGTACCACAGTAGTGCTGGTGAGTTGTGTGGCATAGATTGGCACCACAGTAGTGCTGGTGAGTTGTGTGGCGTAGATTGGTACCACAGTAGTGCTGGTGAGTTGTGTGGCGTAGATTGGTACCACAGTAGTGCTGGTGAGTTGTGTGGCATAGATTGGCACCACAGTAGTGCTGGTGAGTTGTGTGGCATAGATTGGCACCACAGTAGTGCTGGTGAGTTGTGTGGCGTAGATTGGTACCACAGTAGTGCTGGTGAGTTGTGTGGCGTAGATTGGTACCACAGTAGTGCTGGTGAGTTGTGTGGCGTAGATTGGTACCACAGTAGTGCTGGTGAGTTGTGTGGCGTAGATTGGTACCACAGTAGTGCTGGTGAGTTGTGTGGCGTAGATTGGTACCACAGTAGTGCTGGTGAGTTGTGTGGCGTAGATTGGTACCACAGTAGTGCTGGTGAGTTGTGTGGCGTAGATTGGTACCACAGTAGTGCTGGTGAGTTGTGTGGCGTAGATTGGTACCACAGTAGTGTAGATAAATAGAATATAATCATCAAAGACGGTACTGCTGGCGTGTCATATGTACAATATTATAAAAGGAATTCATTGTCACCAAGTTGATAAGAAAGACGCATGCAACACTTGCTTATCTTTACTGATGAATATAGGTGATGATGTATTCCACGTCTTATTATCTTTACTGATGAATATAGGTGATGATGTATTCCACGTCTTATTATCTTTACTGATGAATATAGGTGATGATGTATTCCACGTCTTATTATCTTTACTGATGAATATAGGTGATGATGTATTCCACGTCTTATTATCTTTACTGATGAATATAGGTGATGATGTATTCCACGTCTTATTAATCAACCTGCTCAATGTGTATGTAATGGAGCTCTTTTAAACATTTTCGCGCTCTCTCTGGCGTTCTGTTTATTATTATTATTAAAGATTAGCCGGTATTCTCCCGGCCCGGGCCTTGTCCAAGTGGTGGCCCGGCCTTGGCTCCCTCTTTAGGGAGTGTCTGAGACCTAAGTCTCCCATGGGAGGAGGCACAAGTACCTCCTCATCTTTGGGACCAACTGTCCCCAGGCCTAGCCACAAGTTAGGCCTCTCTGGTCTGCCATCCCCGCCCCAAGGGGGCTAATGGGAATGACAGTCTTATGAGCTAAAGGCTCGGGCTCAGGCACCTACCCTACCCTAGAAGGGTTAGGCATGGTGTCGATGGCCGGCGTTCTGTTTTTTTTTTCATTATTTTTAAATAAGTTATTTCAGATTAATCAACAAACAGGAATAAGATATAAAACACTTAAATAATTCAGTACAAAACTAACTATTTATCGATAATATATGTTATAGATTCTTCAGAGCTCTTGGTTTCTTTTACTGTTTTTAGTTGTAGCATTAACTCGAGGGGAGACTTGTTTTTTATTCACATAAAATCTGCATTACAAACATTCCCACAACTTAACTTTGAAAAAATAATATTAGTTCAAGCAGAAAATTTGGTAAGCACTTTATTGCTTCCGTCACTTTAGTCATTTTCTCTTACGTTCGTAGCTTCGGGAAAAATCTTACCTACTTTTCCCAAAGCTGTGGAGAGAAAGCTACAGGTCTGATGAATTTCTCGTGAGACACATGTTTGAAAAGAACGACTCCAAGCAGAAGTTAATAAGTTGTGGAAAATGGTACTTGTGTACAGTTCAGGACATTTATTAAAGGAAACGTTTCGCCACGAGTGGCTTTCTCAGTCCTAATACAGAGATAACTAAGAAAACGAGTATATATAGTGACAGGAGTCAGGTGGAGTGTTGCGTACCTGACTCCTGTCAGGTGGAGTGTTGCGTACCTGACTCCTGTCACTATATATACCCGTTTTCTTAGTTATCTCTGTATTAAGACTGTGAAAGCCACTCGTGGCGAAACGTTTCCTTTAATAAATGTCCTAAACTGTACATAAGTGCCTTTTTCCACATGTTGTCGGTATCACCAGAACATTTCTCAGAAGTTACCAAGGTTTACCACATAATTAAGTTACTTTTTGTTTTATCAATCATCACAACCTAATTTTAACATCTTACAAATATCTGCTTATTAATTTAGTTCAAGCTGGTTTAACATGTTTATTATGCACCCCAAACCCTCCTGTGGGCTATAGTCAAAGGATTACAGAGGACTGGGTCCGGGTCCCAGAGTTTTGATAGCTGAACAACTTACAAAGGTAATGAACTATTTGCATGTTTATATCTGGTCACAACTATTATGAGTTATTTATGCAAACATTAATTAGGTCTCTCTCTCTCTCTCTCACACACATTATTAGGTACTCATAATATACACAACTCTGTGAGTGAACTCCCTAATGAATAATGGTTTCTGGTTTGGCTCTTCCCACCTTTAGTGTTGCATTCTCTAGGATGTTTACTGTACTGTTGTTGTCCTAATACACACCAGGTCACTTCACTTGCACGATGGACGTAGGTTGTGTATCTCTTCTAGCACTATCTTTACCTCCCCGTTTACTATAGTTCCTGTTATTTAGTCCTCTAATTCTACACTGTTTTAGTTCACATCCTTAAAACTTCACCGGATATTCGACATTAGTGTAAATTGCTACTCGTCCATCTCATTGCAATAATTACATCACTTATTGTTATGAGTTCTGTCATCTACTCTTTTAGTTAATTGGCTATTGCTGTTTGTTGTCCTGTTGGCATTTTAAAACATAATCTTACCCTCTTGTTTATGCTTTTTTTTTACTGGATGTGCTGATATTTCTTTCCTGTCCTGTACTGTATTGGGTGTAAAGTTGGGATTGTTTCTTTATGGGTGTGGAGTGGGTGGGAGTTTGGTGTTTGTAGGAGGTAGACAAATGTGCGAATTTGAATGAGCATCAACGATGCTTGATGTTGCTGTTGGACTTTATCAGCAATTATGAAAGATTTTGCTTACTGGAGATAAGTAAGTGAAAGTAGAGGGAGGAAAAGCTGAGTTCCTGCCTAGATGTTCAGGGGTTGACAGTCTGTGATTCACAGGGAAGACTGGAGTAGGTGAAGGTCAAGACCAATATACTAAGCACACGCTTAGAAAGACCTATTAGGAAACTCCATTCAGGGATTTTTCTACTCTTCGTCTCGAATACATTAAATATTTTCAAAATGGTGTCCTCAGGAGCAGTCCTACCTCAGGCAGAGGCCTGTTAATATTGTAAATTTCACTTGTGATGTTTACATATAGCAAGTTTAAGTCGTGGTCAAGTTTGCAAGAAACGCTGTTTACTTGTTTTCAAGGTAAAATAAAAGACTTACATGTAAGCATTATGTTCCGAAAGCTTTAAGCCATCGCCAGGGTTGCAGACCGTGCTGGAGCAAATTTCAGATTTTCCAGGCGGTGCTCTGCTCGAGGTCATGCGAGTCTTCAACTGGAAGAAAGTAGCATTTGGCAGAGCATGTGTTAAGTGTAATTGTCAGTTGCCAGCGCTTCATATCACTGCTCCTCCACTCACTAGATTAAGGAAAAAGAGATGCACCTTTCTTGAGTGTGGCTCTGCTTACTGGTGTGCTGCTCTTCCGTCTTGCAGGAAAACAATGGAAAATAAAATCAGAATAGCCCAGAGTAGTAGGCAAATTCCTCTTTCTTCTCAAGACGCAAAGTTCTGGTGAAAAGTGAGAATCAGCAGTGTTTTTCCTGACTGTAACTGCAGCCCCTTTGTCAGGCCGCCAGTGTGAAGGCCGGCGGCTCTTCCCTCCGTGTTTACAGTTGTTTATTATTTCAAAGTAAACTTTAATCTTTCTCTCTGAAGCTTTCAATCTGCTTTCACTTTCATTCCCTTCCCCTCCCCTCAGCTCCACTTCCCCTTCCCTCCCCTCAATTCTACATCTCTTTCCCTCCCCTCAACTGCACTTCCCCTTCCCACTAGCTTCACCTTCCCCTCTCTTTAACTCCACCTTCCCTTACCCTCGGTTTTCCTTTTCTCCCACACTCACCCCCATCTACCCCTCCCTTTGCCTCGACCTTTCCCTTCCCTTTGCTTCACCTTTCCCTACTTTTATCTACGCCTTCACCTAGGCTGACCTTGAGGCCGACACTCGCTGATAAACGACCTGATACTCTAATCAAACAATCCGGAGTCATTATCACCTTCACTGCCTCGACTTTGTTGTTCTCCTCCAGCACCAGCTGGGTGCTGGCTGAATCTTACTTGAAAGATGGCTGAGTATCTCTTGGAGCTTCCTATTTTCCTGGAGAATGTTTCTTAGCTCCATTGTCAAGGTGAAAGATGGCTGGGTATCGCTTGGAGCTTCTCCTCTTAAAGATATTCTCGTCTGATTTCCGCCCTGTTGTTTTAATGCATTAAAAAGGCACATCCTATCAGCGAGTTGATTATAAATCCCCGCACTGTCGCATAAGACATGTTCCCAAGTGGCTCACCACCACCACGAGATGCACACAGTTCTCCGTCGCCCCAAATACACTTTCAGATTATATACATACTACTATCTAATATATATATATATATATATATATATATATATATATATATATATATATATATATATATATATATATATATATATATATATATATATATATATATATATAATTTTTTTTAATAGTATATAGGGAAGTACCACCTCTATAGCTGGACTGGGGACCCTCATCCTCAGAGAAGCCAATAAACGTACCTCAGGGAAAACTCAAGGTTCTCCCCGGAGCTGTTTGAATATTTTCTTCTCCTACCACATATATATATATATATATATATATATATATATATATATATATATATATATATATATATATATATATATATATATATATATATATATATATATATATATATATATATATATATATATATATATGCAAAACAACCACTGTGAAAGAGTAGTGAAATTCCAAGCACTTTCGTGACTACTCACATTGTCAATGAGAGTAGTCACGAAAGCGCTTGGAATTTCACTACTCTTTCACAGTGGTTGTTTTGCATATTTTAAAATCACCTGTTTACTGTGATCTTATTGCGTTTAAAGATATATTTTTTTCTATTATGTTAATGTAAAAAAATTTTATATATATAACATATATATATATATATATATATATATATATATATATATATATATATATATATATATATATATATATATATATATATATATATTCAACTAACCGGCCGTATCCCACCGAGGCAGGGTGACCTAAAACAAAAACAAAGTTTCCCTTTTTAAATTTAGTAACTACGCAGGAGAAGGGGGTTACTAGCCCCTTGCTCCCTGCATTTTAGCTACCTCTGACGACACGCATTGCTTACGGAGGAAGAATTCTGTTCCACTACCCCATAAATATATATATATATATATATATATATATATATATATATATATATATATATATATATATATATATATATATATATATATATATATATATATATATATATATATATGTCGTGCCGGATAGGCAGAAGTTGCCATCTTGGCTTAAATAGCAACGGTCATCTTGCCATATAGGACAAGTGAGACTCGTCAGGTGCCACCCAGAGGAACAAGGGGAGCGGTGAGACTCGTCAGGTGCCACCCAGAGGAACAAGGGGAGCGGTGAGACTCGTCAGGTGCCACCCAGAAGAACAAGGGGAGCGGTGAGACTCGTCAGGTGCCACCCAGAAGAACAAGGGGAGCGGTGAGACTCGTCAGGTGCCACCCAGAAGAACAAGGGGAGCGGTGAGACTCGTCGTCAGGTGCCACCCAGGTGCCACCCAGAAGAACAAGGGGAGCGGTGAGACTCGTCAGGTGCCACCCAGAAGAACAAGGGGAGCGGTGAGACTCGTCAGGTGCCACCCAGAAGAACAAGGGGAGCGGTGAGACTCGTCAGGTGCCACCCAGAAGAACAATGGGAGCGGTGAGACTCGTCAGGTGCCACCCAGAGGAACAAGGGGAGCGGTGAGACTCGTCAGGTGCCACCCAGAGGAACAAGGGGAGCGGTGAGACTCGTCAGGTGCCACCCAGAGGAACAAGGGGAGCGGTGAGACTCGTCAGGTGCCACCCAGAAGAACAAGGGGAGCGGTGAGACTCGTCAGGTGCCACCCAGAAGAACAAGGGGAGCGGTGAGACTCGTCAGGTGCCACCCAGAAGAACAAGGGGAGCGGTGAGACTCGTCAGGTGCCACCCAGAGGAACAAGGGGAGCGGTGAGACTCGTCAGGTGAACAAGGGGAGCGGTGAGACTCGTCAGGTGCCACCCAGAAGAACAAGGGGAGCGGTGAGACTCGTCAGGTGCCACCCAGAGGAACAAGGGGAGCGGTGAGACTCGTCAGGTGCCACCCAGAGGAACAAGGGGAGCGGTGAGACTCGTCAGGTGCCACCCAGAGGAACAAGGGGAGCGGTGAGACTCGTGTAGGAGAGGAGAGTGACGTGTGACGTGTGACGTGTGCTGCACGTCACATGTCTTGCATGGATCTAAACTCTATATAATTATCATTTTTCCTCGGATTTATAACATGTCTTTTACATAACTGTTTCTGGAATTTTCGAGGCTCACTTTCATAAATTACTATAAATAGTTATGGTAATAGCGTTGACCTTAGTGGGTATATCTCCTTATATTCGAAGTCATTGATGTCACACTGCAGTACCAACAGGTGACGTTGGCTATGAACACATCTCTATATAAAAATATATTTTTCGATTTATATTAATGTAAAAAATAATAATTTTGTTCCAAAAGAACCTTAGAAAACTTACCTAACCTTATTATAACAACCGCAATTTAATTTAGTCTAATCCAACTAAATATATTTTAGTTAAGTTTAAATAATTTAATAATAAACAAACACATTGAAATATATTTTTTTCATTAGGTTCAGAATGATTTTTCTGAAATTATTGCATACACAAATTTTCCCTTGCTTTATTCGGCAAGAAGAGCATTGCTATTTAAGCAAAAATATTTGATTGCATTTGTTTATTAAATTATTTGTAAACTTGTCTAAAATATATTGAGTTGAATAAAGGTAAATTAAATTGTGCTTGTTATAATAAGGTTAGGTAAGTTTTCAAAGGTGCTTTTGGTACAAAATTATTAATTTTTACATTAGCATAAATGAAAAAAAAATATTTTTAAACGTATAAGAGAAAATTTTCGAAAACACTTAATTTTCAATGAGTTCTTGCTAACTGACCAATTTTACCTATTCGACACGACATATATATATATATATATATATATATATATATATATATATATATATATATATATATATATATATATATATATATATATATATATATATATATATATATATTTATATATGAACAAAGGTTTTCACTCACAGACTGATCTCACTTACACTCACTGACTCATTTGACCATAAACAGAAATATTAATCTCAATCTTAAAATAATGAATCCTGTGATACTCCAATACTGAAACTATATACTGTGCCAAAACAAAAGCATTCACATTGCTAAACTCACAAACTAGTATTTAGTCACTTAGCCATAATACCAACTTACCTCATAATTTGTAATATTTTACAATTAAGAATAAAACTAAGTATGCCCGAAATACCTAGCCATGCTAAGTGTTCTAGTGGTACACTCTGTAATACCTAGCCATGCTAAGTGTTCTAGTGGTACACTCTGTAATACCTAGCCATGCTAAGCGTTCTAGTGGTACACTCTGTAATACCTAGCCATGCTAAGCGTTCTAGTGGTACACTCTGTAATACCTAGCCATGCTAAGCGTTCTAGTGGTACACTCTGTAATACCTAGCCATGCTAAGCGTTCTAGTGGTACACTCTGTAATACCTAGCCATGCTAAGCGTTCTAGTGGTACACTCTGTAATGCCTAGCCATGCTAAGCGTTCTAGTGGTACACTCTGTAATACCTAGCCATGCTAAGTGTTCTAGTGGTACACTCTGTAATACCTAGCCATGCTAAGTGTTCTAGTGGTACACTCTGTAATACCTAGCCATGCTAAGTGTTCTAGTGGTACACTCTGTAATACCTAGCCATGCTAAGTGTTCTAGTGGTACACTCTGTAATACCTAGCCATGCTAAGTGTTCTAGTGGTACACTCTGTAATACCTAGCCATGCTAAGTGTTCTAGTGGTACACTCTGTAATACCTAGCCATGCTAAGCGTTCTAGTGGTACACTCTGTAATACCTAGCCATGCTAAGTGTTCTAGTGGTACACTCTGTAATACCTAGCCATGCTAAGTGTTCTAGTGGTACACTCTGTAATACCTAGCCATGCTAAGTGTTCTAGTGGTACACTCTGTAATACCTAGCCATGCTAAGTGTTCTAGTGGTACACTCTGTAATACCTAGCCATGCTAAGCGTTCTAGTGGTACACTCTGTAATACCTAGCCATGCTAAGCGTTCTAGTGGTACACTCTGTAATACCTAGCCATGCTAAGCGTTCTAGTGGTACACTCTGTAATACCTAGCCATGCTAAGTGTTCTAGTGGTACACTCTGTAATACCTAGCCATGCTAAGTGTTCTAGTGGTACACTCTGTAATACCTAGCCATGCTAAGTGTTCTAGTGGTACACTCTGTAATACCTAGCCATGCTAAGTGTTCTAGTGGTACACTCTGTAATACCTAGCCATGCTAAGTGTTCTAGTGGTACACTCTGTAATACCTAGCCATGCTAAGTGTTCTAGTGGTACACTCTGTAATACCTAGCCATGCTAAGTGTTCTAGTGGTACACTCTGTAATACCTAGCCATGCTAAGTGTTCTAGTGGTACACTCTGTAATACCTAGCCATGCTAAGTGTTCTAGTGGTACACTCTGTAATACCTAGCCATGCTAAGTGTTCTAGTGGTACACTCTGTAATACCTAGCCATGCTAAGTGTTCTAGTGGTACACTCTGTAATACCTAGCCATGCTAAGCGTTCTAGTGGTACACTCTGTAATACCTAGCCATGCTAAGCGTTCTAGTGGTACACTCTGTAATGCCTAGCCATGCTAAGTGTTCTAGTGGTACACTCTGTAATACCTAGCCATGCTAAGTGTTCTAGTGGTACACTCTGTAATACCTAGCCATGCTAAGTGTTCTAGTGGTACACTCTGTAATACCTAGCCATGCTAAGTGTTCTAGTGGTACACTCTGTAATACCTAGCCATGCTAAGTGTTCTAGTGGTACACTCTGTAATACCTAGCCATGCTAAGTGTTCTAGTGGTACACTCTGTAATACCTAGCCATGCTAAGTGTTCTAGTGGTACACTCTGTAATACCTAGCCATGCTAAGTGTTCTAGTGGTACACTCTGTAATACCTAGCCATGCTAAGTGTTCTAGTGGTACACTCTGTAATACCTAGCCATGCTAAGTGTTCTAGTGGTACACTCTGTAATACCTAGCCATGCTAAGTGTTCTAGTGGTACACTCTGTAATACCTAGCCATGCTAAGTGTTCTAGTGGTACACTCTGTAATACCTAGCCATGCTAAGCGTTCTAGTGGTACACTCTGTAATACCTAGCCATGCTAAGTGTTCTAGTGGTACACTCTGTAATACCTAGCCATGCTAAGCGTTCTAGTGGTACACTCTGTAATACCTAGCCATGCTAAGCGTTCTAGTGGTACACTCTGTAATACCTAGCCATGCTAAGTGTTCTAGTGGTACACTCTGTAATACCTAGCCATGCTAAGCGTTCTAGTGGTACACTCTGTAATACCTAGCCATGCTAAGTGTTCTAGTGGTACACTCTGTAATACCTAGCCATGCTAAGTGTTCTAGTGGTACACTCTGTAATACCTAGCCATGCTAAGTGTTCTAGTGGTACACTCTGTAATACCTAGCCATGCTAAGTGTTCTAGTGGTACACTCTGTAATACCTAGCCATGCTAAGTGTTCTAGTGGTACACTCTGTAATACCTAGCCATGCTAAGTGTTCTAGTGGTACACTCTGTAATACCTAGCCATGCTACGTGATCTAGTGGTACACTCTGTAATACCTAGCCATGCTAAGTGTTCTAGTGGTACACTCTGTAATACCTAGCCATGCTAAGTGTTCTAGTGGTACACTCTGTAATACCTAGCCATGCTAAGTGTTCTAGTGGTACACTCTGTAATACCTAGCCATGCTAAGTGTTCTAGTGGTACACTCTGTAATACCTAGCCATGCTAAGTGTTCTAGTGGTACACTCTGTAATACCTAGCCATGCTAAGTGTTCTAGTGGTACACTCTGTAATACCTAGCCATGCTAAGTGTTCTAGTGGTACACTCTGTAATACCTAGCCATGCTAAGCGTTCTAGTGGTACACTCTGTAATACCTAGCCATGCTAAGCGTTCTAGTGGTACACTCTGTAATACCTAGCCATGCTAAGTGTTCTAGTGGTACACTCTGTAATACCTAGCCATGCTAAGTGTTCTAGTGGTACACTCTGTAATACCTAGCCATGCTAAGTGTTCTAGTGGTACACTCTGTAATACCTAGCCATGCTAAGCGTTCTAGTGGTACACTCTGTAATACCTAGCCATGCTAAGCGTTCTAGTGGTACACTCTGTAATACCTAGCCATGCTAAGCGTTCTAGTGGTACACTCTGTAATACCTAGCCATGCTAAGTGTTCTAGTGGTACACTCTGTAATACCTAGCCATGCTAAGTGTTCTAGTGGTACACTCTGTAATACCTAGCCATGCTAAGTGTTCTAGTGGTACACTCTGTAATACCTAGCCATGCTAAGTGTTCTAGTGGTACACTCTGTAATACCTAGCCATGCTAAGTGTTCTAGTGGTACACTCTGTAATACCTAGCCATGCTAAGTGTTCTAGTGGTACACTCTGTAATACCTAGCCATGCTAAGCGTTCTAGTGGTACACTCTGTAATACCTAGCCATGCTAAGCGTTCTAGTGGTACACTCTGTAATACCTAGCCATGCTAAGTGTTCTAGTGGTACACTCTGTAATACCTAGCCATGCTAAGTGTTCTAGTGGTACACTCTGTAATACCTAGCCATGCTAAGTGTTCTAGTGGTACACTCTGTAATACCTAGCCATGCTAAGCGTTCTAGTGGTACACTCTGTAATACCTAGCCATGCTAAGTGTTCTAGTGGTACACTCTGTAATACCTAGCCATGCTAAGCGTTCTAGTGGTACACTCTGTAATACCTAGCCATGCTAAGTGTTCTAGTGGTACACTCTGTAATACCTAGCCATGCTAAGTGTTCTAGTGGTACACTCTGTAATACCTAGCCATGCTAAGTGTTCTAGTGGTACACTCTGTAATACCTAGCCATGCTAAGTGTTCTAGTGGTACACTCTGTAATACCTAGCCATGCTAAGTGTTCTAGTGGTACACTCTGTAATACCTAGCCATGCTAAGTGTTCTAGTGGTACACTCTGTAATACCTAGCCATGCTAAGTGTTCTAGTGGTACACTCTGTAATACCTAGCCATGCTAGGTGTTCTAGTGGTACACTCTGTAATACCTAGCCATGCTAAGTGTTCTAGTGGTACACTCTGTAATACCTAGCCATGCTAAGTGTTCTAGTGGTACACTCTGTAATACCTAGCCATGCTAAGTGTTCTAGTGGTACACTCTGTAAATACCTAGCCATGTAATACCTAAGTGTTCTAGTGGTACACTCTGTAATACCTAGCCATGCTATGTGTTCTAGTGGTACACTCTGTAATACCTAGCCATGCTAAGTGTTCTAGTGGTACACTCTGTAATACCTAGCCATGCTAAGTGTTCTAGTGGTACACTCTGTAATACCTAGCCATGCTAAGCGTTCTAGTGGTACACTCTGTAATACCTAGCCATGCTAAGCGTTCTAGTGGTACACTCTGTAATACCTAGCCATGCTAAGTGTTCTAGTGGTACACTCTGTAATACCTAGCCATGCTAAGTGTTCTAGTGGTACACTCTGTAATACCTAGCCATGCTAAGTGTTCTAGTGGTACACTCTGTAATACCTAGCCATGCTAAGTGTTCTAGTGGTACACTCTGTAATACCTAGCCATGCTAAGTGTTCTAGTGGTACACTCTGTAATACCTAGCCATGCTAAGTGTTCTAGTGGTACACTCTGTAATACCTAGCCATGCTAAGTGTTCTAGTGGTACACTCTGTAATACCTAGCCATGCTAAGTGTTCTAGTGGTACACTCTGTAATACCTAGCCATGCTAAGTGTTCTAGTGGTACACTCTGTAATACCTAGCCATGCTAAGCGTTCTAGTGGTACACTCTGTAATACCTAGCCATGCTAAGTGTTCTAGTGGTACACTCTGTAATACCTAGCCATGCTAAGCGTTCTAGTGGTACACTCTGTAATACCTAGCCATGCTAAGCGTTCTAGTGGTACACTCTGTAATACCTAGCCATGCTAAGCGTTCTAGTGGTACACTCTGTAATACCTAGCCATGCTAAGCGTTCTAGTGGTACACTCTGTAATACCTAGCCATGCTAAGTGTTCTAGTGGTACACTCTGTAATACCTAGCCATGCTAAGCGTTCTAGTGGTACACTCTGTAATACCTAGCCATGCTAAGCGTTCTAGTGGTACACTCTGTAATACCTAGCCATGCTAAGTGTTCTAGTGGTACACTCTGTAATACCTAGCCATGCTAAGTGTTCTAGTGGTACACTCTGTAATACCTAGCCATGCTAAGTGTTCTAGTGGTACACTCTGTAATACCTAGCCATGCTAAGTGTTCTAGTGGTACACTCTGTAATACCTAGCCATGCTAAGTGTTCTAGTGGTACACTCTGTAATACCTAGCCATGCTAAGTGTTCTAGTGGTACACTCTGTAATACCTAGCCATGCTAAGCGTTCTAGTGGTACACTCTGTAATACCTAGCCATGCTAAGCGTTCTAGTGGTACACTCTGTAATACCTAGCCATGCTAAGTGTTCTAGTGGTACACTCTGTAATACCTAGCCATGCTAAGTGTTCTAGTGGTACACTCTGTAATACCTAGCCATGCTAAGTGTTCTAGTGGTACACTCTGTAATACCTAGCCATGCTAAGTGTTCTAGTGGTACACTCTGTAATACCTAGCCATGCTAAGCGTTCTAGTGGTACACTCTGTAATACCTAGCCATGCTAAGCGTTCTAGTGGTACACTCTGTAATACCTAGCCATGCTAAGCGTTCTAGTGGTACACTCTGTAATACCTAGCCATGCTAAGCGTTCTAGTGGTACACTCTGTAATACCTAGCCATGCTAAGCGTTCTAGTGGTACACTCTGTAATACCTAGCCATGCTAAGCGTTCTAGTGGTACACTCTGTAATGCCTAGCCATGCTAAGCGTTCTAGTGGTACACTCTGTAATGCCTAGCCATGCTAAGCGTTCTAGTGGTACACTCTGTAATGCCTAGCCATGCTAAGCGTTCTAGTGGTACACTCTGTAATGCCTAGCCATGCTAAGCGTTCTAGTGGTACACTCTGTAATGCCTAGCCATGCTAAGCGTTCTAGTGGTACACTCTGTAATGCCTAGCCATGCTAAGCGTTCTAGTGGTACACTCTGTAATGCCTAGCCATGCTAAGCGTTCTAGTGGTACACTCTGTAATGCCTAGCCATGCTAAGCGTTCTAGTGGTACACTCTGTAATGCCTAGCCATGCTAAGCGTTCTAGTGGTACACTCTGTAATACCTAGCCATGCTAAGCGTTCTAGTGGTACACTCTGTAATGCCTAGCCATGCTAAGCGTTCTAGTGGTACACTCTGTAATGCCTAGCCATGCTAAGCGTTCTAGTGGTACACTCTGTAATGCCTAGCCATGCTAAGCGTTCTAGTGGTACACTCTGTAATACCTAGCCATGCTAAGCGTTCTAGTGGTACACTCTGTAATGCCTAGCCATGCTAAGCGTTCTAGTGGTACACTCTGTAATACCTAGCCATGCTAAGCGTTCTAGTGGTACACTCTGTAATACCTAGCCATGCTAAGCGTTCTAGTGGTACACTCTGTAATACCTAGCCATGCTAAGCGTTCTAGTGGTACACTCTGTAATACCTAGCCATGCTAAGCGTTCTAGTGGTACACTCTGTAATACCTAGCCATGCTAAGCGTTCTAGTGGTACACTCTGTAATACCTAGCCATGCTAAGCGTTCTAGTGGTACACTCTGTAATACCTAGCCATGCTAAGCGTTCTAGTGGTACACTCTGTAATACCTAGCCATGCTAAGCGTTCTAGTGGTACACTCTGTAATACCTAGCCATGCTAAGCGTTCTAGTGGTACACTCTGTAATACCTAGCCATGCTAAGCGTTCTAGTGGTACACTCTGTAATACCTAGCCATGCTAAGCGTTCTAGTGGTACACTCTGTAATACCTAGCCATGCTAAGCGTTCTAGTGGTACACTCTGTAATGCCTAGCCATGCTAAGCGTTCTAGTGGTACACTCTGTAATACCTAGCCATGCTAAGCGTTCTAGTGGTACACTCTGTAATACCTAGCCATGCTAAGCGTTCTAGTGGTACACTCTGTAATGCCTAGCCATGCTAAGCGTTCTAGTGGTACACTCTGTAATACCTAGCCATGCTAAGCGTTCTAGTGGTACACTCTGTAATACCTAGCCATGCTAAGCGTTCTAGTGGTACACTCTGTAATACCTAGCCATGCTAAGCGTTCTAGTGGTACACTCTGTAATACCTAGCCATGCTAAGCGTTCTAGTGGTACACTCTGTAATACCTAGCCATGCTAAGCGTTCTAGTGGTACACTCTGTAATACCTAGCCATGCTAAGCGTTCTAGTGGTACACTCTGTAATACCTAGCCATGCTAAGCGTTCTAGTGGTACACTCTGTAATGCCTAGCCATGCTAAGCGTTCTAGTGGTACACTCTGTAATACCTAGCCATGCTAAGCGTTCTAGTGGTACACTCTGTAATGCCTAGCCATGCTAAGCGTTCTAGTGGTACACTCTGTAATGCCTAGCCATGCTAAGCGTTCTAGTGGTACACTCTGTAATGCCTAGCCATGCTAAGCGTTCTAGTGGTACACTCTGTAATACCTAGCCATGCTAAGCGTTCTAGTGGTACACTCTGTAATACCTAGCCATGCTAAGCGTTCTAGTGGTACACTCTGTAATACCTAGCCATGCTAAGCGTTCTAGTGGTACACTCTGTAATACCTAGCCATGCTAAGCGTTCTAGTGGTACACTCTGTAATACCTAGCCATGCTAAGCGTTCTAGTGGTACACTCTGTAATACCTAGCCATGCTAAGCGTTCTAGTGGTACACTCTGTAATACCTAGCCATGCTAAGCGTTCTAGTGGTACACTCTGTAATACCTAGCCATGCTAAGCGTTCTAGTGGTACACTCTGTAATACCTAGCCATGCTAAGCGTTCTAGTGGTACACTCTGTAATACCTAGCCATGCTAAGCGTTCTAGTGGTACACTCTGTAATACCTAGCCATGCTAAGCGTTCTAGTGGTACACTCTGTAATACCTAGCCATGCTAAGTGTTCTAGTGGTACACTCTGTAATACCTAGCCATGCTAAGTGTTCTAGTGGTACACTCTGTAATACCTAGCCATGCTAAGCGTTCTAGTGGTACACTCTGTAATACCTAGCCATGCTAAGCGTTCTAGTGGTACACTCTGTAATACCTAGCCATGCTAAGCGTTCTAGTGGTACACTCTGTAATACCTAGCCATGCTAAGCGTTCTAGTGGTACACTCTGTAATACCTAGCCATGCTAAGCGTTCTAGTGGTACACTCTGTAATACCTAGCCATGCTAAGCGTTCTAGTGGTACACTCTGTAATACCTAGCCATGCTAAGCGTTCTAGTGGTACACTCTGTAATACCTAGCCATGCTAAGCGTTCTAGTGGTACACTCTGTAATACCTAGCCATGCTAAGCGTTCTAGTGGTACACTCTGTAATACCTAGCCATGCTAAGCGTTCTAGTGGTACACTCTGTAATACCTAGCCATGCTAAGCGTTCTAGTGGTACACTCTGTAATACCTAGCCATGCTAAGCGTTCTAGTGGTACACTCTGTAATACCTAGCCATGCTAAGCGTTCTAGTGGTACACTCTGTAATACCTAGCCATGCTAAGCGTTCTAGTGGTACACTCTGTAATACCTAGCCATGCTAAGCGTTCTAGTGGTACACTCTGTAATACCTAGCCATGCTAAGCGTTCTAGTGGTACACTCTGTAATACCTAGCCATGCTAAGCGTTCTAGTGGTACACTCTGTAATGCCTAGCCATGCTAAGCGTTCTAGTGGTACACTCTGTAATACCTAGCCATGCTAAGCGTTCTAGTGGTACACTCTGTAATACCTAGCCATGCTAAGCGTTCTAGTGGTACACTCTGTAATACCTAGCCATGCTAAGCGTTCTAGTGGTACACTCTGTAATACCTAGCCATGCTAAGCGTTCTAGTGGTACACTCTGTAATACCTAGCCATGCTAAGCGTTCTAGTGGTACACTCTGTAATGCCTAGCCATGCTAAGCGTTCTAGTGGTACACTCTGTAATACCTAGCCATGCTAAGCGTTCTAGTGGTACACTCTGTAATACCTAGCCATGCTAAGCGTTCTAGTGGTACACTCTGTAATACCTAGCCATGCTAAGCGTTCTAGTGGTACACTCTGTAATGCCTAGCCATGCTAAGCGTTCTAGTGGTACACTCTGTAATGCCTAGCCATGCTAAGCGTTCTAGTGGTACACTCTGTAATGCCTAGCCATGCTAAGCGTTCTAGTGGTACACTCTGTAATACCTAGCCATGCTAAGCGTTCTAGTGGTACACTCTGTAATACCTAGCCATGCTAAGCGTTCTAGTGGTACACTCTGTAATACCTAGCCATGCTAAGCGTTCTAGTGGTACACTCTGTAATACCTAGCCATGCTAAGCGTTCTAGTGGTACACTCTGTAATACCTAGCCATGCTAAGCGTTCTAGTGGTACACTCTGTAATACCTAGCCATGCTAAGCGTTCTAGTGGTACACTCTGTAATACCTAGCCATGCTAAGCGTTCTAGTGGTACACTCTGTAATACCTAGCCATGCTAAGCGTTCTAGTGGTACACTCTGTAATACCTAGCCATGCTAAGCGTTCTAGTGGTACACTCTGTAATACCTAGCCATGCTAAGCGTTCTAGTGGTACACTCTGTAATACCTAGCCATGCTAAGCGTTCTAGTGGTACACTCTGTAATACCTAGCCATGCTAAGCGTTCTAGTGGTACACTCTGTAATACCTAGCCATGCTAAGCGTTCTAGTGGTACACTCTGTAATACCTAGCCATGCTAAGCGTTCTAGTGGTACACTCTGTAATACCTAGCCATGCTAAGCGTTCTAGTGGTACACTCTGTAATACCTAGCCATGCTAAGCGTTCTAGTGGTACACTCTGTAATACCTAGCCATGCTAAGCGTTCTAGTGGTACACTCTGTAATACCTAGCCATGCTAAGCGTTCTAGTGGTACACTCTGTAATACCTAGCCATGCTAAGCGTTCTAGTGGTACACTCTGTAATGCCTAGCCATGCTAAGCGTTCTAGTGGTACACTCTGTAATACCTAGCCATGCTAAGCGTTCTAGTGGTACACTCTGTAATGCCTAGCCATGCTAAGCGTTCTAGTGGTACACTCTGTAATGCCTAGCCATGCTAAGCGTTCTAGTGGTACACTCTGTAATGCCTAGCCATGCTAAGCGTTCTAGTGGTACACTCTGTAATGCCTAGCCATGCTAAGCGTTCTAGTGGTACACTCTGTAATGCCTAGCCATGCTAAGCGTTCTAGTGGTACACTCTGTAATGCCTAGCCATGCTAAGCGTTCTAGTGGTACACTCTGTAATGCCTAGCCATGCTAAGCGTTCTAGTGGTACACTCTGTAATGCCTAGCCATGCTAAGCGTTCTAGTGGTACACTCTGTAATGCCTAGCCATGCTAAGCGTTCTAGTGGTACACTCTGTAATGCCTAGCCATGCTAAGCGTTCTAGTGGTACACTCTGTAATGCCTAGCCATGCTAAGCGTTCTAGTGGTACACTCTGTAATGCCTAGCCATGCTAAGCGTTCTAGTGGTACACTCTGTAATGCCTAGCCATGCTAAGCGTTCTAGTGGTACACTCTGTAATGCCTAGCCATGCTAAGCGTTCTAGTGGTACACTCTGTAATACCTAGCCATGCTAAGCGTTCTAGTGGTACACTCTGTAATGCCTAGCCATGCTAAGCGTTCTAGTGGTACACTCTGTAATACCTAGCCATGCTAAGCGTTCTAGTGGTACACTCTGTAATGCCTAGCCATGCTAAGCGTTCTAGTGGTACACTCTGTAATACCTAGCCATGCTAAGCGTTCTAGTGGTACACTCTGTAATACCTAGCCATGCTAAGCGTTCTAGTGGTACACTCTGTAATACCTAGCCATGCTAAGCGTTCTAGTGGTACACTCTGTAATACCTAGCCATGCTAAGCGTTCTAGTGGTACACTCTGTAATACCTAGCCATGCTAAGCGTTCTAGTGGTACACTCTGTAATACCTAGCCATGCTAAGCGTTCTAGTGGTACACTCTGTAATACCTAGCCATGCTAAGCGTTCTAGTGGTACACTCTGTAATACCTAGCCATGCTAAGCGTTCTAGTGGTACACTCTGTAATACCTAGCCATGCTAAGCGTTCTAGTGGTACACTCTGTAATACCTAGCCATGCTAAGCGTTCTAGTGGTACACTCTGTAATACCTAGCCATGCTAAGCGTTCTAGTGGTACACTCTGTAATGCCTAGCCATGCTAAGCGTTCTAGTGGTACACTCTGTAATGCCTAGCCATGCTAAGCGTTCTAGTGGTACACTCTGTAATACCTAGCCATGCTAAGCGTTCTAGTGGTAAGCGTTCTAGTGGTACACACTCTGTAATTCCTAGCCATGCTAAGTGTTCTAGTGGTACACTCTGTAATACCTAGCCATGCTAAGCGTTCTAGTGGTACACTCTGTAATACCTAGCCATGCTAAGCGTTCTAGTGGTACACTCTGTAATACCTAGCCATGCTAAGCGTTCTAGTGGTACACTCTGTAATACCTAGCCATGCTAAGCGTTCTAGTGGTACACTCTGTAATACCTAGCCATGCTAAGCGTTCTAGTGGTACACTCTGTAATACCTAGCCATGCTAAGCGTTCTAGTGGTACACTCTGTAATACCTAGCCATGCTAAGCGTTCTAGTGGTACACTCTGTAATACCTAGCCATGCTAAGCGTTCTAGTGGTACACTCTGTAATACCTAGCCATGCTAAGCGTTCTAGTGGTACACTCTGTAATACCTAGCCATGCTAAGCGTTCTAGTGGTACACTCTGTAATACCTAGCCATGCTAAGCGTTCTAGTGGTACACTCTGTAATACCTAGCCATGCTAAGCGTTCTAGTGGTACACTCTGTAATACCTAGCCATGCTAAGCGTTCTAGTGGTACACTCTGTAATACCTAGCCATGCTAAGCGTTCTAGTGGTACACTCTGTAATACCTAGCCATGCTAAGCGTTCTAGTGGTACACTCTGTAATACCTAGCCATGCTAAGCGTTCTAGTGGTACACTCTGTAATACCTAGCCATGCTAAGCGTTCTAGTGGTACACTCTGTAATACCTAGCCATGCTAAGCGTTCTAGTGGTACACTCTGTAATACCTAGCCATGCTAAGCGTTCTAGTGGTACACTCTGTAAACCTAGCCATGCTAAGTTCTAGTGGTACACTCTGTAATGCCTAGCCATGCTAAGCGTTCTAGTGGTACACTCTGTAATGCCTAGCCATGCTAAGCGTTCTAGTGGTACACTCTGTAATACCTAGCCATGCTAAGCGTTCTAGTGGTACACTCTGTAATACCTAGCCATGCTAAGCGTTCTAGTGGTACACTCTGTAATACCTAGCCATGCTAAGCGTTCTAGTGGTACACTCTGTAATACCTAGCCATGCTAAGCGTTCTAGTGGTACACTCTGTAATACCTAGCCATGCTAAGCGTTCTAGTGGTACACTCTGTAATACCTAGCCATGCTAAGCGTTCTAGTGGTACACTCTGTAATACCTAGCCATGCTAAGCGTTCTAGTGGTACACTCTGTAATACCTAGCCATGCTAAGCGTTCTAGTGGTACACTCTGTAATACCTAGCCATGCTAAGCGTTCTAGTGGTACACTCTGTAATACCTAGCCATGCTAAGCGTTCTAGTGGTACACTCTGTAATACCTAGCCATGCTAAGCGTTCTAGTGGTACACTCTGTAATACCTAGCCATGCTAAGCGTTCTAGTGGTACACTCTGTAATACCTAGCCATGCTAAGCGTTCTAGTGGTACACTCTGTAATACCTAGCCATGCTAAGCGTTCTAGTGGTACACTCTGTAATACCTAGCCATGCTAAGCGTTCTAGTGGTACACTCTGTAATACCTAGCCATGCTAAGCGTTCTAGTGGTACACTCTGTAATACCTAGCCATGCTAAGTGTTCTAGTGGTACACTCTGTAATACCTAGCCATGCTAAGCGTTCTAGTGGTACACTCTGTAATACCTAGCCATGCTAAGCGTTCTAGTGGTACACTCTGTAATACCTAGCCATGCTAAGCGTTCTAGTGGTACACTCTGTAATACCTAGCCATGCTAAGCGTTCTAGTGGTACACTCTGTAATACCTAGCCATGCTAAGCGTTCTAGTGGTACACTCTGTAATACCTAGCCATGCTAAGCGTTCTAGTGGTACACTCTGTAATACCTAGCCATGCTAAGCGTTCTAGTGGTACACTCTGTAATGCCTAGCCATGCTAAGCGTTCTAGTGGTACACTCTGTAATGCCTAGCCATGCTAAGCGTTCTAGTGGTACACTCTGTAATGCCTAGCCATGCTAAGCGTTCTAGTGGTACACTCTGTAATACCTAGCCATGCTAAGCGTTCTAGTGGTACACTCTGTAATACCTAGCCATGCTAAGCGTTCTAGTGGTACACTCTGTAATACCTAGCCATGCTAAGCGTTCTAGTGGTACACTCTGTAATACCTAGCCATGCTAAGCGTTCTAGTGGTACACTCTGTAATACCTAGCCATGCTAAGCGTTCTAGTGGTACACTCTGTAATACCTAGCCATGCTAAGCGTTCTAGTGGTACACTCTGTAATGCCTAGCCATGCTAAGCGTTCTAGTGGTACACTCTGTAATACCTAGCCATGCTAAGCGTTCTAGTGGTACACTCTGTAATGCCTAGCCATGCTAAGCGTTCTAGTGGTACACTCTGTAATACCTAGCCATGCTAAGCGTTCTAGTGGTACACTCTGTAATACCTAGCCATGCTAAGCGTTCTAGTGGTACACTCTGTAATACCTAGCCATGCTAAGCGTTCTAGTGGTACACTCTGTAATACCTAGCCATGCTAAGCGTTCTAGTGGTACACTCTGTAATACCTAGCCATGCTAAGCGTTCTAGTGGTACACTCTGTAATACCTAGCCATGCTAAGCGTTCTAGTGGTACACTCTGTAATACCTAGCCATGCTAAGCGTTCTAGTGGTACACTCTGTAATACCTAGCCATGCTAAGCGTTCTAGTGGTACACTCTGTAATACCTAGCCATGCTAAGCGTTCTAGTGGTACACTCTGTAATACCTAGCCATGCTAAGCGTTCTAGTGGTACACTCTGTAATACCTAGCCATGCTAAGCGTTCTAGTGGTACACTCTGTAATACCTAGCCATGCTAAGCGTTCTAGTGGTACACTCTGTAATACCTAGCCATGCTAAGCGTTCTAGTGGTACACTCTGTAATACCTAGCCATGCTAAGCGTTCTAGTGGTACACTCTGTAATACCTAGCCATGCTAAGCGTTCTAGTGGTACACTCTGTAATACCTAGCCATGCTAAGCGTTCTAGTGGTACACTCTGTAATACCTAGCCATGCTAAGCGTTCTAGTGGTACACTCTGTAATACCTAGCCATGCTAAGCGTTCTAGTGGTACACTCTGTAATACCTAGCCATGCTAAGCGTTCTAGTGGTACACTCTGTAATACCTAGCCATGCTAAGCGTTCTAGTGGTACACTCTGTAATACCTAGCCATGCTAAGCGTTCTAGTGGTACACTCTGTAATGCCTAGCCATGCTAAGCGTTCTAGTGGTACACTCTGTAATGCCTAGCCATGCTAAGCGTTCTAGTGGTACACTCTGTAATACCTAGCCATGCTAAGCGTTCTAGTGGTACACTCTGTAATACCTAGCCATGCTAAGCGTTCTAGTGGTACACTCTGTAATACCTAGCCATGCTAAGCGTTCTAGTGGTACACTCTGTAATGCCTAGCCATGCTAAGCGTTCTAGTGGTACACTCTGTAATGCCTAGCCATGCTAAGCGTTCTAGTGGTACACTCTGTAATGCCTAGCCATGCTAAGCGTTCTAGTGGTACACTCTGTAATGCCTAGCCATGCTAAGCGTTCTAGTGGTACACTCTGTAATGCCTAGCCATGCTAAGCGTTCTAGTGGTACACTCTGTAATGCCTAGCCATGCTAAGCGTTCTAGTGGTACACTCTGTAATACCTAGCCATGCTAAGCGTTCTAGTGGTACACTCTGTAATACCTAGCCATGCTAAGCGTTCTAGTGGTACACTCTGTAATACCTAGCCATGCTAAGCGTTCTAGTGGTACACTCTGTAATACCTAGCCATGCTAAGCGTTCTAGTGGTACACTCTGTAATACCTAGCCATGCTAAGCGTTCTAGTGGTACACTCTGTAATACCTAGCCATGCTAAGCGTTCTAGTGGTACACTCTGTAATACCTAGCCATGCTAAGCGTTCTAGTGGTACACTCTGTAATACCTAGCCATGCTAAGCGTTCTAGTGGTACACTCTGTAATACCTAGCCATGCTAAGCGTTCTAGTGGTACACTCTGTAATACCTAGCCATGCTAAGCGTTCTAGTGGTACACTCTGTAATACCTAGCCATGCTAAGCGTTCTAGTGGTACACTCTGTAATACCTAGCCATGCTAAGCGTTCTAGTGGTACACTCTGTAATACCTAGCCATGCTAAGCGTTCTAGTGGTACACTCTGTAATACCTAGCCATGCTAAGCGTTCTAGTGGTACACTCTGTAATACCTAGCCATGCTAAGCGTTCTAGTGGTACACTCTGTAATACCTAGCCATGCTAAGCGTTCTAGTGGTACACTCTGTAATACCTAGCCATGCTAAGCGTTCTAGTGGTACACTCTGTAATACCTAGCCATGCTAAGCGTTCTAGTGGTACACTCTGTAATACCTAGCCATGCTAAGCGTTCTAGTGGTACACTCTGTAATACCTAGCCATGCTAAGCGTTCTAGTGGTACACTCTGTAATACCTAGCCATGCTAAGCGTTCTAGTGGTACACTCTGTAATACCTAGCCATGCTAAGCGTTCTAGTGGTACACTCTGTAATACCTAGCCATGCTAAGCGTTCTAGTGGTACACTCTGTAATACCTAGCCATGCTAAGCGTTCTAGTGGTACACTCTGTAATACCTAGCCATGCTAAGTGTTCTAGTGGTACACTCTGTAATACCTAGCCATGCTAAGCGTTCTAGTGGTACACTCTGTAATACCTAGCCATGCTAAGTGTTCTAGTGGTACACTCTGTAATACCTAGCCATGCTAAGCGTTCTAGTGGTACACTCTGTAATACCTAGCCATGCTAAGTGTTCTAGTGGTACACTCTGTAATACCTAGCCATGCTAAGTGTTCTAGTGGTACACTCTGTAATACCTAGCCATGCTAAGTGTTCTAGTGGTACACTCTGTAATACCTAGCCATGCTAAGCGTTCTAGTGGTACACTCTGTAATACCTAGCCATGCTAAGCGTTCTAGTGGTACACTCTGTAATACCTAGCCATGCTAAGTGTTCTAGTGGTACACTCTGTAATACCTAGCCATGCTAAGCGTTCTAGTGGTACACTCTGTAATACCTAGCCATGCTAAGCGTTCTAGTGGTACACTCTGTAATACCTAGCCATGCTAAGCGTTCTAGTGGTACACTCTGTAATACCTAGCCATGCTAAGCGTTCTAGTGGTACACTCTGTAATACCTAGCCATGCTAAGCGTTCTAGTGGTACACTCTGTAATACCTAGCCATGCTAAGCGTTCTAGTGGTACACTCTGTAATACCTAGCCATGCTAAGCGTTCTAGTGGTACACTCTGTAATACCTAGCCATGCTAAGCGTTCTAGTGGTACACTCTGTAATACCTAGCCATGCTAAGTGTTCTAGTGGTACACTCTGTAATACCTAGCCATGCTAAGCGTTCTAGTGGTACACTCTGTAATACCTAGCCATGCTAAGCGTTCTAGTGGTACACTCTGTAATACCTAGCCATGCTAAGCGTTCTAGTGGTACACTCTGTAATACCTAGCCATGCTAGGTGTTCTAGTGGTACACTCTGTAATACCTAGCCATGCTAAGCGTTCTAGTGGTACACTCTGTAATACCTAGCCATGCTAAGCGTTCTAGTGGTACACTCTGTAATACCTAGCCATGCTAAGCGTTCTAGTGGTACACTCTGTAATACCTAGCCATGCTAAGCGTTCTAGTGGTACACTCTGTAATGCCTAGCCATGCTAAGCGTTCTAGTGGTACACTCTGTAATGCCTAGCCATGCTAAGCGTTCTAGTGGTACACTCTGTAATGCCTAGCCATGCTAAGCATTCTAGTGGTACACTCTGTAATGCCTAGCCATGCTAAGCGTTCTAGTGGTACACTCTGTAATGCCTAGCCATGCTAAGCGTTCTAGTGGTACACTCTGTAATGCCTAGCCATGCTAAGCGTTCTAGTGGTACACTCTGTAATGCCTAGCCATGCTAAGCGTTCTAGTGGTACACTCTGTAATGCCTAGCCATGCTAAGCGTTCTAGTGGTACACTCTGTAATGCCTAGCCATGCTAAGCGTTCTAGTGGTACACTCTGTAATGCCTAGCCATGCTAAGCGTTCTAGTGGTACACTCTGTAATGCCTAGCCATGCTAAGCGTTCTAGTGGTACACTCTGTAATGCCTAGCCATGCTAAGCGTTCTAGTGGTACACTCTGTAATGCCTAGCCATGCTAAGCGTTCTAGTGGTACACTCTGTAATGCCTAGCCATGCTAAGCGTTCTAGTGGTACACTCTGTAATACCTAGCCATGCTAAGCGTTCTAGTGGTACACTCTGTAATGCCTAGCCATGCTAAGCGTTCTAGTGGTACACTCTGTAATACCTAGCCATGCTAAGCGTTCTAGTGGTACACTCTGTAATACCTAGCCATGCTAAGCGTTCTAGTGGTACACTCTGTAATACCTAGCCATGCTAAGCGTTCTAGTGGTACACTCTGTAATACCTAGCCATGCTAAGCGTTCTAGTGGTACACTCTGTAATACCTAGCCATGCTAAGTGTTCTAGTGGTACACTCTGTAATACCTAGCCATGCTAAGCGTTCTAGTGGTACACTCTGTAATACCTAGCCATGCTAAGCGTTCTAGTGGTACACTCTGTAATACCTAGCCATGCTAAGCGTTCTAGTGGTACACTCTGTAATACCTAGCCATGCTAAGCGTTCTAGTGGTACACTCTGTAATACCTAGCCATGCTAAGCGTTCTAGTGGTACACTCTGTAATACCTAGCCATGCTAAGCGTTCTAGTGGTACACTCTGTAATACCTAGCCATGCTAAGTGTTCTAGTGGTACACTCTGTAATACCTAGCCATGCTAAGCGTTCTAGTGGTACACTCTGTAATACCTAGCCATGCTAAGCGTTCTAGTGGTACACTCTGTAATACCTAGCCATGCTAAGTGTTCTAGTGGTACACTCTGTAATACCTAGCCATGCTAAGCGTTCTAGTGGTACACTCTGTAATACCTAGCCATGCTAAGCGTTCTAGTGGTACACTCTGTAATACCTAGCCATGCTAAGCGTTCTAGTGGTACACTCTGTAATACCTAGCCATGCTAAGCGTTCTAGTGGTACACTCTGTAATACCTAGCCATGCTAAGCGTTCTAGTGGTACACTCTGTAATACCTAGCCATGCTAAGCGTTCTAGTGGTACACTCTGTAATACCTAGCCATGCTAAGCGTTCTAGTGGTACACTCTGTAATACCTAGCCATGCTAAGCGTTCTAGTGGTACACTCTGTAATACCTAGCCATGCTAAGCGTTCTAGTGGTACACTCTGTAATACCTAGCCATGCTAAGCGTTCTAGTGGTACACTCTGTAATACCTAGCCATGCTAAGCGTTCTAGTGGTACACTCTGTAATACCTAGCCATGCTAAGTGTTCTAGTGGTACACTCTGTAATACCTAGCCATGCTAAGCGTTCTAGTGGTACACTCTGTAATACCTAGCCATGCTAAGTGTTCTAGTGGTACACTCTGTAATACCTAGCCATGCTAAGCGTTCTAGTGGTACACTCTGTAATACCTAGCCATGCTAGTGTTCTAGTGGTACACTCTGTAATACCTAGCCATGCTAAGTGTTCTAGTGGTACACTCTGTAATACCTAGCCATGCTAAGCGTTCTAGTGGTACACTCTGTAATACCTAGCCATGCTAAGTGTTCTAGTGGTACACTCTGTAATACCTAGCCATGCTAAGTGTTCTAGTGGTACACTCTGTAATACCTAGCCATGCTAAGTGTTCTAGTGGTACACTCTGTAATACCTAGCCATGCTAAGCGTTCTAGTGGTACACTCTGTAATACCTAGCCATGCTAAGCGTTCTAGTGGTACACTCTGTAATACCTAGCCATGCTAAGCGTTCTAGTGGTACACTCTGTAATACCTAGCCATGCTAAGCGTTCTAGTGGTACACTCTGTAATACCTAGCCATGCTAAGCGTTCTAGTGGTACACTCTGTAATACCTAGCCATGCTAAGCGTTCTAGTGGTACACTCTGTAATACCTAGCCATGCTAAGCGTTCTAGTGGTACACTCTGTAATACCTAGCCATGCTAAGCGTTCTAGTGGTACACTCTGTAATACCTAGCCATGCTAAGCGTTCTAGTGGTACACTCTGTAATACCTAGCCATGCTAAGCGTTCTAGTGGTACACTCTGTAATACCTAGCCATGCTAAGCGTTCTAGTGGTACACTCTGTAATACCTAGCCATGCTAAGCGTTCTAGTGGTACACTCTGTAATACCTAGCCATGCTAAGCGTTCTAGTGGTACACTCTGTAATACCTAGCCATGCTAAGCGTTCTAGTGGTACACTCTGTAATACCTAGCCATGCTAAGTGTTCTAGTGGTACACTCTGTAATACCTAGCCATGCTAAGCGTTCTAGTGGTACACTCTGTAATACCTAGCCATGCTAAGCGTTCTAGTGGTACACTCTGTAATACCTAGCCATGCTAAGCGTTCTAGTGGTACACTCTGTAATACCTAGCCATGCTAAGCGTTCTAGTGGTACACTCTGTAATACCTAGCCATGCTAAGCGTTCTAGTGGTACACTCTGTAATACCTAGCCATGCTAAGTGTTCTAGTGGTACACTCTGTAATACCTAGCCATGCTAAGCGTTCTAGTGGTACACTCTGTAATACCTAGCCATGCTAAGCGTTCTAGTGGTACACTCTGTAATACCTAGCCATGCTAAGCGTTCTAGTGGTACACTCTGTAATACCTAGCCATGCTAAGCGTTCTAGTGGTACACTCTGTAATACCTAGCCATGCTAAGCGTTCTAGTGGTACACTCTGTAATACCTAGCCATGCTAAGCGTTCTAGTGGTACACTCTGTAATACCTAGCCATGCTAAGCGTTCTAGTGGTACACTCTGTAATACCTAGCCATGCTAAGCGTTCTAGTGGTACACTCTGTAATACCTAGCCATGCTAAGCGTTCTAGTGGTACACTCTGTAATACCTAGCCATGCTAAGCGTTCTAGTGGTACACTCTGTAATACCTAGCCATGCTAAGCGTTCTAGTGGTACACTCTGTAATACCTAGCCATGCTAAGCGTTCTAGTGGTACACTCTGTAATACCTAGCCATGCTAAGTGTTCTAGTGGTACACTCTGTAATACCTAGCCATGCTAAGCGTTCTAGTGGTACACTCTGTAATACCTAGCCATGCTAAGCGTTCTAGTGGTACACTCTGTAATACCTAGCCATGCTAAGCGTTCTAGTGGTACACTCTGTAATACCTAGCCATGCTAAGCGTTCTAGTGGTACACTCTGTAATACCTAGCCATGCTAAGCGTTCTAGTGGTACACTCTGTAATACCTAGCCATGCTAAGCGTTCTAGTGGTACACTCTGTAATACCTAGCCATGCTAAGCGTTCTAGTGGTACACTCTGTAATACCTAGCCATGCTAAGCGTTCTAGTGGTACACTCTGTAATACCTAGCCATGCTAAGCGTTCTAGTGGTACACTCTGTAATACCTAGCCATGCTAAGCGTTCTAGTGGTACACTCTGAGCGTTCTAGTGGTACACTCTGTAATACCTAGCCATGCTAAGCGTTCTAGTGGTACACTCTGTAATACCTAGCCATGCTAAGCGTTCTAGTGGTACACTCTGTAATACCTAGCCATGCTAAGTGTTCTAGTGGTACACTCTGTAATACCTAGCCATGCTAAGCGTTCTAGTGGTACACTCTGTAATACCTAGCCATGCTA
Source organism: Cherax quadricarinatus (assembly GCF_038502225.1). Taxonomy (NCBI): domain Eukaryota; kingdom Metazoa; phylum Arthropoda; class Malacostraca; order Decapoda; family Parastacidae; genus Cherax; species Cherax quadricarinatus. The sequence goes on from NW_027195470.1 coordinate 99,253, forward strand.
AGCGTTCTAGTGGTACACTCTGTAATACCTAGCCATGCTAAGCGTTCTAGTGGTACACTCTGTAATACCTAGCCATGCTAAGTGTTCTAGTGGTACACTCTGTAATACCTAGCCATGCTAAGCGTTCTAGTGGTACACTCTGTAATACCTAGCCATGCTAAGCGTTCTAGTGGTACACTCTGTAATACCTAGCCATGCTAAGCGTTCTAGTGGTACACTCTGTAATACCTAGCCATGCTAAGCGTTCTAGTGGTACACTCTGTAATACCTAGCCATGCTAAGCGTTCTAGTGGTACACTCTGTAATACCTAGCCATGCTAAGCGTTCTAGTGGTACACTCTGTAATACCTAGCCATGCTAAGCGTTCTAGTGGTACACTCTGTAATACCTAGCCATGCTAAGCGTTCTAGTGGTACACTCTGTAATACCTAGCCATGCTAAGCGTTCTAGTGGTACACTCTGTAATGCCTAGCCATGCTAAGCGTTCTAGTGGTACACTCTGTAATGCCTAGCCATGCTAAGCGTTCTAGTGGTACACTCTGTAATGCCTAGCCATGCTAAGCGTTCTAGTGGTACACTCTGTAATGCCTAGCCATGCTAAGCGTTCTAGTGGTACACTCTGTAATGCCTAGCCATGCTAAGCGTTCTAGTGGTACACTCTGTAATGCCTAGCCATGCTAAGCGTTCTAGTGGTACACTCTGTAATGCCTAGCCATGCTAGGTGTTCTAGTGGTACACTCTGTAATGCCTAGCCATGCTAAGCGTTCTAGTGGTACACTCTGTAATGCCTAGCCATGCTAAGCATTCTAGTGGTACACTGTAATGCCTAGCCATGCTAAGAATTCTAGTGGTACACTCTGTAATGCCTAGCCATGCTAAGCGTTCTAATGGTACACTCTGTAATGCCTAGCCATGCTAAGCGTTCTAGTGGTACACTCTGTAATGCCTAGCCATGCTAAGCGTTCTAGTGGTACACTCTGTAATGCCTAGCCATGCTAAGCGTTCTAGTGGTACACTCTGTAATGCCTAGCCATGCTAAGCGTTCTAGTGGTACACTCTGTAATGCCTAGCCATGCTAAGCGTTCTAGTGGTACACTCTGTAATGCCTAGCCATGCTAAGCGTTCTAGTGGTACACTCTGTAATGCCTAGCCATGCTAAGCGTTCTAGTGGTACACTCTGTAATGCCTAGCCATGCTAAGCGTTCTAGTGGTACACTCTGTAATACCTAGCCATGCTAAGTGTTCTAGTGGTACACTCTGTAATACCTAGCCATGCTAAGCGTTCTAGTGGTACACTCTGTAATACCTAGCCATGCTAAGCGTTCTAGTGGTACACTCTGTAATACCTAGCCATGCTAAGTGTTCTAGTGGTACACTCTGTAATACCTAGCCATGCTAAGCGTTCTAGTGGTACACTCTGTAATACCTAGCCATGCTAAGCGTTCTAGTGGTACACTCTGTAATACCTAGCCATGCTAAGCGTTCTAGTGGTACACTCTGTAATACCTAGCCATGCTAAGCGTTCTAGTGGTACACTCTGTAATACCTAGCCATGCTAAGCGTTCTAGTGGTACACTCTGTAATACCTAGCCATGCTAAGCGTTCTAGTGGTACACTCTGTAATACCTAGCCATGCTAAGCGTTCTAGTGGTACACTCTGTAATACCTAGCCATGCTAAGCGTTCTAGTGGTACACTCTGTAATACCTAGCCATGCTAAGCGTTCTAGTGGTACACTCTGTAATACCTAGCCATGCTAAGTGTTCTAGTGGTACACTCTGTAATACCTAGCCATGCTAAGCGTTCTAGTGGTACACTCTGTAATACCTAGCCATGCTAAGCGTTCTAGTGGTACACTCTGTAATACCTAGCCATGCTAAGTGTTCTAGTGGTACACTCTGTAATACCTAGCCATGCTAAGTGTTCTAGTGGTACACTCTGTAATACCTAGCCATGCTAAGCGTTCTAGTGGTACACTCTGTAATACCTAGCCATGCTAAGTGTTCTAGTGGTACACTCTGTAATACCTAGCCATGCTAAGCGTTCTAGTGGTACACTCTGTAATACCTAGCCATGCTAAGTGTTCTAGTGGTACACTCTGTAATACCTAGCCATGCTAAGTGTTCTAGTGGTACACTCTGTAATACCTAGCCATGCTAAGTGTTCTAGTGGTACACTCTGTAATACCTAGCCATGCTAAGCGTTCTAGTGGTACACTCTGTAATACCTAGCCATGCTAAGCGTTCTAGTGGTACACTCTGTACACTCTGTAATACCTAGCCATGCTAAGCGTTCTAGTGGTACACTCTGTAATACCTAGCCATGCTAAGCGTTCTAGTGGTACACTCTGTAATACCTAGCCATGCTAAGCGTTCTAGTGGTACACTCTGTAATACCTAGCCATGCTAAGCGTTCTAGTGGTACACTCTGTAATACCTAGCCATGCTAAGCGTTCTAGTGGTACACTCTGTAATACCTAGCCATGCTAAGCGTTCTAGTGGTACACTCTGTAATACCTAGCCATGCTAAGCGTTCTAGTGGTACACTCTGTAATAGCCTAGCCATGCTAAGCGTTCTAGTGGTACACTCTGTAATACCTAGCCATGCTAAGCGTTCTAGTGGTACACTCTGTAATACCTAGCCATGCTAAGCGTTCTAGTGGTACACTCTGTAATACCTAGCCATGCTAAGCGTTCTAGTGGTACACTCTGTAATACCTAGCCATGCTAAGCGTTCTAGTGGTACACTCTGTAATACCTAGCCATGCTAAGCGTTCTAGTGGTACACTCTGTAATACCTAGCCATGCTAAGTGTTCTAGTGGTACACTCTGTAATACCTAGCCATGCTAAGCGTTCTAGTGGTACACTCTGTAATACCTAGCCATGCTAAGCGTTCTAGTGGTACACTCTGTAATACCTAGCCATGCTAAGCGTTCTAGTGGTACACTCTGTAATACCTAGCCATGCTAAGCGTTCTAGTGGTACACTCTGTAATACCTAGCCATGCTAAGCGTTCTAGTGGTACACTCTGTAATACCTAGCCATGCTAAGCGTTCTAGTGGTACACTCTGTAATACCTAGCCATGCTAAGCGTTCTAGTGGTACACTCTGTAATACCTAGCCATGCTAAGCGTTCTAGTGGTACACTCTGTAATACCTAGCCATGCTAAGCGTTCTAGTGGTACACTCTGTAATACCTAGCCATGCTAAGCGTTCTAGTGGTACACTCTGTAATACCTAGCCATGCTA